>NC_072452.1:9891076-10158576 GCF_027596085.1 Anoplopoma fimbria | reverse complement strand
CCACTGCTATAGGGAATTTTCAAAAAAAAAAAAGCGTTTTCTATGAATTTCCCCTTTAATGATATAAATAATAAATTCTGCTAAAGATAAGCCATATTTGCAAAGATAAAGTGTTGAAAGGACGGAAGAGAACTTTACTGAATGAACAGGCAATGCAAAAGTTCCTTAAAATGCTGAATAGGCTACTTTGGATAGATAAAGTAACAGAAATTAAATGTGACATTTAATTAACGGTCAACTTTTCTTTAAAGACGACTTACTTTTACAGGTGAGAGGAAATATGATTCAGTTTAATGGATAGAAAAATATATACATCTACTTCTGAGGGACAATCCGGTGTTTCAATCATCTGAGCTTTTTCATTGTATATTAATTGATATGTAAGGGGCCGTTTACTTTGCAGCAGCTCAGCCACAGCTCCCTGATAAACCTTAGCTTGCATTATTCGCAGAAAGTTAACTTTAACCGCAGCTGAGAATCCTTAATGGATTTGTTTGCGGGATCTCAAATGTTTGTGACTGTGGATTTACAGAAATGCTTTGGAGAGATAGCCATCTCTTTCATGTGATTGTAGAGCCACATTAGCCACATGATACTGTGAAACAGTTTATCCCCACCAAAATAAATCTGCTACCTATGTTGACATTTTTTAAATCTTGATTGAAAACCCATCTCCACTCTCTGGCCTTTAAATCCACTTGAGATCAAATACTGCATCATCGGTCCTTTTCTTTCTGCATGGTTCCTCTATGTTGTCCTTTTTTTGTGTTTATCTGTTTACTGAAGTTGTGCAGCACTTTAGTCAACATTATCTGTTATCTGAACAGCAGCCTTCTAAATGTTCCTTATCGTTAGAAGGTGTTCTTTATCAAGATCAAGTTAAATTAAGCTCTTTATGCATTCAAATAAAGAAAGTGCATTATAGGAGTTTAAATGCAAGTAACAGCATTGCTTTATTGTTCAAACACAAGTGCTGAACTGTAAAGATATACCACAGTTAATACGTAGCAATACGCGACCAGTAAAGGTCATTTAGTGCAACTATTTCTGTCACAATACAGCAGCCACTTTTACCTCTTTAACGTGAAGCATACACATCATATATAAATATATATATATATGGCACTCTGTGTGTAGACCACTTCATTATACAAAGTCTCCAATGGTAACAAGAGTGACAACAGAAGAGCGATGGCTGCCATTTTTTTACTGGCATTCATCACTCACACAGTAGAAAATAAATCATAAAGAAGCCACAGACTCGGATACAAACCTCCAGAAAACACAAGCAGCCGTAAGACATCTTGTGTTTAAGCAAAAGGATCAATGAACTCTCTAGCTAGATACATATTTATAATAAACAAAACTGCGTCTGAGAGTCAGTAACATCACAAAACAAACAATAAAAAAAACAAAAAAAAACATCGAGTATCTAATGTCACTGAAGCAACACATGGGGTGTGTTGCAGTTTTACAGGTGGGCACAGGCGAGTCATTCCCACTCACAAGGACGGTTTTTCTCTCAAGGAGGGTGTCAGCTCAGTTGCAAACAGATGAATGTTGTGCCTGCCCCGAGGCAACTGGATGGTTAGTTCAAAAGCATGCCGGAGAATAATATTTATGCCTCAGGAGTGAGCTTGAGCCTGACAATGTCAAAATGAAAACACTGGATGGTGTCTGAATTCAGTTTTTGGCCAAGTTCGGCATTTTCCTGGACATGAAGCCCAAGTTGTGGCAACTTAATCAAAAAGCCCAGACATCTACATCATTTATCAAGGAGACAGTCAGGTCTGAGCATCAGAACACTTTCAGTAAAAATAGCCGGCTTGATAACGTTCAGTCAAGCAATATTACTGCACACAATACCCAAGAAGGTAGCACATTAAAAACAGGTGGAACCGACTACGGACAACTATTTAGGGCGCAATACTGGCGTGAAACTGCTCTTACTTTGAAGTATCTTTATCCGCCAGGAGAATCATTTGGTTTGCTGAGGAATTCCATATCTGGATACAATTAGAATGTCTTAACTTGATAATTAGGGACAAAGTCCATTAATGAACAATA
This sequence comes from Anoplopoma fimbria, assembly GCF_027596085.1. Lineage (NCBI taxonomy): Eukaryota > Metazoa > Chordata > Actinopteri > Perciformes > Anoplopomatidae > Anoplopoma > Anoplopoma fimbria. Next base: position 10,156,509 of record NC_072452.1, on the reverse strand, counting down.
CATTTGTAAATGAGTTGGTGTTACATAAAGACCTAAATGGCAAACGTTTCCAGTTGTCTCTGGCCAGATGTTAAAAAAATCCATTAAAACCATGTGAGTGAAAAACGCAAAAAACACACAGGTCGTGAAACATACAGGTATAGCAGCACAGAGTAGGATGAACACAAGAGTAGAAAAGCAGAGCACGAAGCAGAAGAAAACACATACATAGAATAACAAAAGCTCAGATCTGTCAAATAATGTACAGTCAAGATTAGGGAAGAAATGTCAAGCAAAAAGGAAATGCAAGAACGGGGAATATAAACAAAGAAGACAGGCCAGCAGGGAAAGAGAGTCAGCAGAACAGTGAAGAAGATGATTGACATCCTGATGACCACGACTATATATCTATAAAGAATAAATTTAGCTGCATTCTAAAGGATTGGAACGCGTTAATACCTTGATAGTGTCTTCTTAAAGGGTCTAACCATTTGCATTGTCTTCTGAATAAACACAATTAAACAAAAAAACACATATTTCCCTGATCTCCAGTAGCTCTCTCCTTCTGCACCAGTGGTGCTGTTAATTTAAACTATTATTGTTCACTTTTAACGTGCACTTTCTTTCTATTACCCAGCTGTATCATATTATTTTCTCCAGCTGCTGAAACAACAATCGTTATCACAACAGGATCAATAATTCAAACTGTTCATGCCGCATGTAATTTTAACCCCTTCTGGTAATCTTTTTGATGTAAACGACCTCAGAGCTGGGTCCGAAAAAAAATTAAACCAAGCTGTCTGTGAACATCGCAATGTTGGGTTTAATGAAGCTCAACTCAAAAGAAAAGCTGGCTAAGTTGGACTTAAAGGGAAAACAGCACTGAAGTAGATGTCTGGTGGGAAAACCCCACTGTGATATTTTTAACATAACCAAAACACGTTCTACTCTTTATTACTGCCCAACATGAGGGCATAGAGTGCATAACGCAATCATTGGCTCCCTCTTCAGTGAACCAATCCCTGTAGAGGAAGCTAATGGTGACTTTAGCACAATTATCACAGGCTGTGGTCAAGCACCTGCTATTTGTTAGAAGCACGTTTTATATTAAGAGTGAGCGGCTCACCTGACATTTATTACACCGCTGATGAATTGTCACGGAAAGCAAAAGGGATTCTCTTGCTGTATTTTACCATGCCAAGTGCTGTGCTGCCTGTCAGTTTAACGAGAATGTGTCTTCATCCATTTAAAAAGTCCTGAGGGAAGTTTTTTTTTTTAGAGAAAGCAGGCTTTTCCTATAAATCGATCTCTGTTCTGCCACCAAACCAGACTGGAAGCAGGTTAGCCAGACAACATGGTTACCACGGAGATCGACCCTTTCTTTCGTGACACCAAATCTCACATAAACATAAAATTTGAGATTAACTCAAGATTATCTGGCTAACTAATCGCATTAATCTCAGTTTATTAGACTGCCATCCGGATGATCTACTTGTCTTTAGTTATTCTTTTCTATTTGTTTTCAGACCATTGCTCATTTATTTGGTCATATAATCGCTGTGAGGGTCACAACCACATGCTACTTGTTGCATGTATAGGCCTGTAGGGAGTTTATGCCGAGTTTAGCCTGCTAACCTAGCAACAGAGCTTTTTGTTTCAAGTTTCTGCCATGTGCTCGGGTCTTGTGACGCCTGTGGCTTTCAGTTGCCCTTTTACTTTTAAACATCTATATGCCTCAGGGTCTCTCTGTGCTGTTGTCCTCACTCAACATTTCTGAGATCAATTTTGAATTGTTAACAGAACCATGCCTTGCCGTGATAGGACTAGTAAGAGTATCCATTTTCATGCGCGACTATTCAAATGTGGCTTTTTTGCAAGAACGTTGTGAAAACCAATTTTCTAATAAATAGCAAAAAATGGATGGTAGCCTCTGGTGTGTCTGTGGTTTAAACTCCTTTTCCCCAGAAGCTCGTAATTTGCTTCAGCTCGTAATAAAATCATTAAAATCAATATATTTTCGTGAAACGTTTAATATGTTTGATAAGTAGGCGTATAATGAGCAGGATAATGCGGCTTCAAATTGCTACTCACAGATAAAGCCCTCGGCTCACGCTGTTGTGTGGTCAGGTGCTCTCAGAGGACTTGGACAAATGGGTTGTCAAAAAAATACTCTAATATATTTGGGATCCCCAAAGACGGAGAGCGGCTCTGTGTTTGTATGAAAGCGCTGGAGAGAGACAAGAGTCTGGAAGGTTACACATTTACAGGTCACTCACACTTTAAACACTAAAACAAGTGATCGTGACCTCATTGTGACCCCTCGTTTAAATATGCAATGTCTCTTTTGTTGGCGCTTTTGTAGACTGTTTATGAGTAAAATGAATCCCTATTTTTTCTCAGCAGGCTGCAGTCACAGCGCCTTGTTTTAACCACATGAGGATAGAAGCCAAAAATAATCAGATAACAGTCATACAAAAAACAAAACAAGGCAAAACATGGCCGATGCAGACCGACAACAGCCTTTGGGGAACATTGTCCGAGACAGACATCTCTGACCCATGACTGTTCGTCCTTTAATGTCTCTTGACTCTGACTCCTTTAATTTACAGAACACACAACATTTACTGTGTACAGCTCACTTCTAGCAGGCAGATAACAGATTCTGTAGGGTTCTTCATTAAACTCTGGGTCAACTAGGTCTTTGGAATGTATATGTCAGATGTCAGATGTCTGTTGCACAATGTAGCGTTAAAGGGGCTAATTTTCTGATTCATACTTGTATTTGGTGTTTTCTACTATGTTTACATGCTTTAATGTTCCAAAAACACAACCCAACTGAATACTTGTAAATACTTGTAAATGTATGTGAAGCACTGAAAAGATGATTTACATATCAATTTATGTTTTTGGTTTTCATATTTTATTGTTTGACAACATGAAAGAAAAAGGATTTAACGTGGAGTTGCTTGGAGCTTTCCTTTGTTACCATCGTGTAGGTTTTGCTACAACACTGACTCACCCAAAGTGGGACCTTCAGGATACACACAGGTGGCCTCCATTTACTCAAAACTAATTATGTGACTTCTGAAACCCACTGGCTGCACCAGTGATGATTAAGGTGTGTCCTGTTATACTTATGCAAACATGTATTTTGTACTCTTTTATAATGTATTTGTATTTATTATATCTCGGTGTGTACACATGTCCACACTATATGTAATTTCACAGGATGAAGCATTGCACAAAAGTAAAAGTCAGAGCAGAATTTCACTTTCAGGATACTTGAAAGTTGACAGAACGTATTTTAGTTGAAGCTGTTAAAAAAATGAATCAGCATCTCCTGATCTGCTCTGTTGAGTGCTTCTGTCAGTTATCTGTAGCAGCTGTCCAGAGCAGAGCATCACACAGCTCTCACATGGGCATTATAAAATACTTCCTGCTATATTTTGAGTCATTTGCAGCTTGTTTATTTCCCTTATTGTAGCATTACCCTCGAGATCAACACTGTAATCTCTGTCCAAGCTTGACCAATTTACTCAGCGCTTTTCAACCTTCGGTTTGCAGATCGAGTATCAAAAAATAGAAAGCGAAGAGCGGGCAGATGTAACCGTGGCATGAATTTCCCATAGCACTCTATTGATATTATATCCTTATCTCACTGTGAAATTATTCCAGACAACTATTAAAATAAGATTTCCACTTTAACCGACAATCTTCTCATTCTCACAGGGCTGAAAATGTGATGGGATGATGACCTTGTACTTTATTACTTTCCCATTTAATTTGTTGTTTTTCCTGTTTATCTTAATGTCTGTTTAGCAGCTCATATACTGAAACAGAAACCCTGCACTTTTAAAAGACATTAAGGATCTATTAACAGCCCCCAGGTCAAAGGCATAATGCAAAATATGGTGGTTCAGCAGCCGGTCACAAAGTGACAAAACCCCTAAATTATCTTGAGATAGCAAGGTTAAAAAGAAGCATTGGCAATATATATATATATATATATATATATATATATATATATATACATTTTTCCCTTCCAAACTGCTATAAGAGGCTGTTTTGTATGTCAGAAAATTCAGCTTCTCTCAGTCCATAAGGGAATCTTGATGGTACTGGAATACTTTCATGGTTAATTTACAGTTCATGTCCACATTCAACTCGCGTTAATCCCACTGTATATTGTACATACCCTTTCATCAGTTCTCCTCGTAAACATCCATTTTCAGCTTGGTTGAACTGCTTCTTGTGCTTTCAGAACACATTTATGGTATTTTGAGACATCTCTCGCAGTGATTGGGTCTCAGGAAGAGGCTGATTACAGCGTGCCACATCAGCCACTTTTCCAGGTAGCCTTGAAAAAATCAGGAGATCTCCCCAGGACCCCAATAGTGGAGGAAACAAAGAGTTTTAATCAAGCTGTTGAAGAATGCTTTTAATACTAATGTCTTCATCAGACACACTTTCCACTGGTTTAATATTTACTAGCACACTGTATTTATTAGGACACGCTTTTCTTTACACTAATCTTAAGGCCATTATCGCGGAAAAGGGTTAGTCACAGCATGTGTCACTGCCCAAGGGTGGGAGAGGGGATTTAGGGATATTTTTGTGCCAAGCGCTCAGGGCTCAGTCTTAAAAAAAAAAAGAAAAGGCTGAATCTAACATACAGAATGTACTGTGCACAGATGACTTCACTTTGTGTGGTACACATTATTATATCTGTTACGTAGAATTACTAGAAAACTGAGGTAACCAGGACTGTGCAAATGGGAAATGTTTAATTTCTTCTGAGTGAAATGTTCGCACAGTGATCGTGTTGAGGTAAATAGTTGCCAGTTGAGAAAGCTCCAATCTTACTGTTTGCTATCAGTCTGTTTATGCTGAAGTGATACTTGACTAAACTGTGCAATAGGCAAAAAGCAGCTAGACAAGAGCTTGGCTCTCATGCTCAGATTTCCATATTTATTGCCTGAAATCCTGCGGGGAGTTCAACTGAATGCCAATCGTAGAGCTGACTCACTGAAACAAATATGCATCTGCAGCCAGTACTATACAACACAGACCCCATACTGTATGATGCTTGATTGACTAAAATATACCTTTTCAAGCTAAATGTTATAGTATAAGTAGCTCGCTGTGTCAGCACTCAAACAGTGATACAAACCCACCAGCTGCTCTTTTTGTGTTGTAACGAGACAACAATCTCTATTTATAGAACACTTCTTAAAACCAATGCTTCACACAAGGCGGCATTAAAGTCAACCAAAAATAAAATCATTGCAATTTATAATAAAATAAATATCAGTAATCCAGAAGGAAAAAAAACAAAAAACTAAAGTTATATATGGATCAACTCAAACAAAAGTATCTTTTTTTTTGGAAGAAATTTAAAAATATAGTACTGACTTGACCAGATGGTCCACATGAGATCAGTGTTTCTGTTCAATACATTAGTTTATCAGAGCAGTGTTCGCAAACAGATGATACATTTAAGCAGTCGCAAAAATTATTAAAACAAGAAGCAAGAAGCAGCCTAAAATATTGTAAATGACTGTTATCATTTTACTTCTTCTGGACTCTAATTGGTAGACATGTGCAACTGATGAGGAGGGAGCACAAGAAGTTTTATGTCAAAAAGGCTGGAAAACACTGAATTACAAGACTGTCCAGCAGTGTCTGTTACGTCTAAATAGGGGCGGCTGTGGCGTAGTGGAGAGCAAGGTAGTTCTCCAATCAGAGAGTCGGTGGTTCGATACCCGGCTTCGGCAGTCGATGTGTCCTTGGGCAAGACACTTAACCCCAAGTTGCTCCCGAAGGCTTGCCATCGGTGTGGACTGGATGTTGTATGAATGTTAGTTAGAGTCTGATGGTGGCACCTTGCATGGTAGCCTGTCATCAGTGTGTGAATGATATTGTTAATGAAATTGTAAGTCGCTTTGAATAAAAGCGTCTGCTAAATGACTGTAATGTAATGTAAATGGTTCTGCTTTTCTATCAAGAATATGTGCATGTTTAGTGACAATGTATGTATTTTTTCTGTGTTCGATTTTCTTTAATAAGTAGAACTTTATCTCACAAGAAAAAAAAAAAGGAAGGAGCAGGAAGAAAAAGGGGAAGTAAACTGAACGTGTGGAAATCAAAAAGCTGCGGGTAAAGCAAACTAACAGACCCGATCAGAGCCATGTCAGCAGTAAGTAGGCAGCGCCACCATTCTTACAGTACATCATCAAAGCAAACCTAGTTCCATCTTTAACACTGCCTGATGCATCAAGTCACTCTTCTGTCTCCATACTGGAGACACAGGCACGTGAACACACCTTAGAGCAGGGACTTGTCTAATTGTATCTGATGCAAATGTATGCATTGCCATTGTGAACCAGGAGTCAATTATAGCGCCATGGTTATTCTGAGCGGGCTGAAGGTGGAGGCTCCTCAAGACATTAGTATGCCAATGTGTTTAAAGGCCAATTTCACCCTGTATGCCTCTGGAACAAAACCCTCAAAGAATTAGCATTTCAACAGAATATCACTTTTCACTGCCCGTTTATGAATCTGCGTCCCGTTGGTGCTCCCATTTCACATTACCTAGCCTGGATGCATAATCACTTTTGTGTCAAATTGTCTTCATTGAGTTGTATTAAGCGGAAAAGATGCCAGCGGAAAACAGTTTTTTTTTTTCCTTCTGTTTTATTATACTTCCTCAAATTTGACTGAGAGTTGGTGTTCTTGTTTAATGTGGGGAATCCCTAAAGTGCACAATATTGTGTTTTTTATGCAATATATTCCTCATTAAAGACAAGATAAAAGGAATAAATAGATGGTATTCATTACTCTCCGGACTTAAACGTGGGTCTGTATGGGGAATTATTGTTAAACTAAATCATATGTTTTAACACTATTCGAAATGGATTCTCAACTCTCCTCATACAAAAGGAGAAATTAGAGCATGGTATCTCCTGTGCGGCCTTCCATCACCCCTCTATCATTGGTGGTAATGACAGCTTTACAGAGGCAACTAATTAACAGGTTTCCTGCTGTCAGGGCTGCCACCAGATGAGCGTAAGCGAGGTGTCACAGGTGGAGAAGAAAGCATTGGTCTCTCACACTGCTGTTTCTCAACTATTTTGGTCATTTTGATTGTTTGCCTTCTCTCTCTTTCTCTAACAAAAAGGGAGGTGTTTCCATACTTTGAGCGGTTAAATGCAATTAACAGCTAAATAAGCATGTAGTAATATACTAATGCCTGTGTGTACAGTACGGGTGGGTCCACAACACAATACTGAATAACTGAATTACTATCTCATGCGGTGAGATAGTAATTGAATAATAGATTCTTCCCCAGACTTGGAAACCTTAATGTGATTTTAAAATGAGAAGATCTAAACATTTCAAAGGCTGCTCTCAAACCGTTTTGAGTATATGCAGTGTGCACTGTATGTCAAGCGATTCTATTAAAGATACAGCACTTGCCAAAGCAAGCAACAGCAAAACAAAAAAAACCTCTCTGAAAGACAATTTCTCACTTTGAAATGTTTTTTGCCTGGAGCATACAATAAATGAGGCTCCGGTGAGCAGGCAATAACTTTTGTCAACAATACACTAAATGTTATGGGCTGTAGATGTGCAGTAGATGTGCAGTATGTAGTTTAACAGCATCCTACGAAACCACCACATAAAAACGCATTTTGTACCGACATTAATCCAATGTACCTTGTTAAGAGAAAGGCACTTAGGTACTGTTCGTTCTGTAGATTAGCAATACTCGTGTCACACCAGGCACGCAATTTGTGTTTTCATTTTTTTCTTTTTCTTTCAGAAAATGAAAAAATAATAATAATATGATTGAACTGTATGTGATTATTCAATTCAAAAAGAGGCTGCCACCATGAAATCAGTGACTGTGCTGAAGTTGCACTCTAAAGTCAGCAGGAAAAGGAGCAGTATGAGTGCAGACTTCTACAAGGTTGGTGAAAAAAGCATTAAAGCACATATCAAAGGAGAAGAGCATGTCAATTATTTATCAAAGTGAGGAAAAAATCACAAGGCAGACGCGTAAACAAAGGTAAGCTTCTGCAGGATGGCGCTGGAAACAGAAAATGGACAGGGTGAACAGAGGCCAGTTCTGAAGCAATGTCCGGCAATCGAAACCACACAAGACCAGCAAAATAAATATAGTATATAATAAATAAAATCAAACTTCCAGGTCATTCTGCAACCGAGTTTACACAATCTATCTTTCTGTTATTTGTTTGGCCACAGAAGCATTACTATTTCTACATGTGTATACAGATTTTAGTGTCTAATGTGACCCATAAAAGCTGCAGGATGCAGAGAACCCTGCAGCTTCTGTAGCATTGTTTATCCGTGGAAAAGGTCAGCGTCTGCACATCTACAATGTCCCTGCCATTTACCTCAATTTGCAAACATGTAAGCACATGTGCACTAGCAGTCATACTTCATTCGCCTTAACTGTAATGCGTTATAAACATATGCAGCCTTGTGTTTGCATACATAAAGTGGAATTTCCATGAGATTCACACACTGAAGAAGATCCCTGGCATGTGTGAGTTGCGGTTTGATGTGGACCCCTATGAGAAATATGATCGACTCTGTTTTAAATGTGTACAAGAGGGGAAATAAAACAGAGTGACCACACCGTTGAACTGTGAACTTGGTTAGTGTCACATTTTTGCAGGTCCATTTATCACCTTCAATACTGTGATAGTAGGAACCCTGGAGGGGCTATATATAAGCAGCAGACACACAGCTCCTCCTCTTACTGCTTCTACCGACAACAGAAGCCCGATTCTCCCACCTGCAAAGTCTCCATCTGCTCCCGCTGCACAACACAACAACGCAAAAAGCTGCACAACCCCATATACACCGTCAAGCCAACCTTGACTGTAATACTCTGTGACGGTTCGTATTTGACACAGCCATATCCGCTTGATGCTTTGCAGTTATTTTCAGCTACTTCGATTGTCTACAGAATAAATGCATTTGATGCTGCTCTGAGATATTCTTTCTGTCCTTCTAAATTACATTCTGACCGTGTTATTTTTTTTTTATCGCATCTCAACTCTTCAAGCTGGAGGTCTGCAGCGTTGTCAGTGAGAGACGGTGCAGCACACAGAGAGATGGAGAGAAAAGAAAGGGTGAGGTGTAGGTTTTGGTATGGTTTTAGTTATTTATGTGCATCTGCCCTAAACACAAAAAAAAAAAAAAAAAAGAACCATTGTCCACCTTTCCACAATACAGCAAACGTGTTGGAGAAAAAAAAAAAGCAATGCAGACCCCCGCAACCTCTAGAGAGGAGATTTATGGGACCTCCAGGAAGTGAATCTTCCATACAGAAGGTGATGGAGGAATGAGGGCACTTTAACTCCCATTACTATGTGATCAAAAGTCGTTTCTCACTCTAGATTACCCAGTGGAGGCTCGGTGGGATCCTGTAAAGACGGAACCTGAGATCCTGAGAGGTTAGGTATTGGCGGGTAACAATGGTGAGAGCGAGAGGGGCACATATTTCTCTTCATTAAGCGATAAATAATGCAGGGGGAATCATATGAATAATTTTCTCCCTAATGGATATTGCATGCTGAGAAAGGATTTCCAGTTCCAGTTTTTAAAAATTTAGCATGTGAAATGATGCGTCGCTATGTGACAAAGTGATTTTTCAGGGCAAGAAGAGAGCAGTGCAAATGCTTCAGAAAGCTTTAGGAAAAAAAAAAAAAAGGGAGAGAGGAGAGATGCTGGGACTTTTCCCCATCGAGTCCGACGCCATCAAATTACTTATCCTGCCAGGCCTCGCCTCAGATGTGCCGGTAAACACCAATACATTTGATCTGATTGTTAAACATTCGGGGGCCATAAATCATTTCTATAATGCTCTACTTTTCCTTTACACTGTGCACAACTGAAACACCTTTATATAGCTCTGACTGCATATAACTCAAAACGTTTTTGGTGCTTTTATTTTTATTTTTTATTGATTTGTTCTTCGTCATCGACTTTGTTCAAGTAGTCAAACCTGTGAAGACAATAAAATACTATTCTGTACTCTACTAACTATCTTGAAGATGATCAGGGAGATACAACCAGCACCAGAAAAAAACCCCAGTTGAGTCTTTGATTAGAAATCAATAAAGAAATAGCTGAACATATGGTTGGCGGGTGTGGAAGAAAAATGAATTTCCCATCTGTCTGAATACAGAATTCCTCATCCGCTATTCTCTTCATCAAAACTCTGAGATGGTACATCACAGATTGCGTACATAGGAAATGCAGCCCGTCATCACCCGATAGGATGGGAAGCATGACAAACTATGGAAATTCAAATAGCATATCTGATAACGCACCGAGGCTCTTTCATTACGGTTGATCGTTCGGATGGATGAGTTTTTACATCACAATGAAATGTATCTCCTTGCTGTCAATGCGTGTCATAACTTGCTGTGACACATCTGTAAAGATATGAAGGAAGCAGCAGAAGCAGATGCCAAGTTTACAAAGCCCGGGGAATAAAGGATGTGGACTTCTTTCAGGGCTTTTTTCAGCCCCTGTGATCCTACCTGCATTCAGTAGCACGACATACAATATGCATATGTTATCAAAGTAAAAAATCTGGCATGAAACTTTAATGAACAGTGCAACAGAGGGAGGGAGCCGTGCGAAAGGGAAGCTGCTCCGCTGAAGGCAATGTGGAATTGTTTCAGCGAAGCGGAACGGACAAGACGCAGGGAACCTGGGAGAAGGAGAACAATCGCTACGGGCATTTGCATTTCACATGTGAATGTAAGAGCCACCTCTGCAATTATACATACCACTGAGTTAGGACATGGCTGCAATCCACAAAGCTAATTCCCATGCTTTGAACAGAGCCACAGCTTGCCTGGGGACTTGGCAGCTCAGGTGGCAAGCATGGTTAATTTCACCATTTGGGAGAACTTGTAAGCTTTAGTTTACACGGTCAGCGGCTAAACGTTAATACTTTCCCATCACTAGATCTGATTTGTTGTAGTCTCTCCATCTTACTTTAATTGCAGAACATTTCCCTTAGTGAGCTAACCCCCCCCCCCCCCTTTTTTTCTCCAAGACAAACGGCACAACAAGACTCCAGCACCAAATTGGGAGAACTGTCCTAGAGCATCAGCAAAGTTTGACCCCCGCCTACATGCAACCTATTTTGAAATCAGATTGCCCCCCGATTTACCTCCACACACCAGACAGCATTAGTCCGCACCAGGGCTGGAGTTGCTAGGCAACTGTAGACACTTGCTGCAGACTGAAATGATTCTTTGATTCAAGGAAAGATCTTATATAATGCCCTACAGGGGAGAAATTTTTATTTAATTGCATAAAAATTGTCTTAGTAATTAGAACTAATGTAATATTGTGTTCAATAGCGCACTGGAAAACTGCACTCATCAAGAAACAGTCTTCACTGAAATGTGTTTCCCTTCAAGTTTAGGTTTACGTAAAGTAGTTTTGCTGTTATAAAATGGGAACTGTCCAAAAGAATGTGCACACACGCACTTCATGCATGATGATTTACTGAATAGAAATCAAAATATAAGTTAATGCATGGTAATAAATCCAATGTGTGTATATGGTGCCTTTTGTTTAAGGTCAAAGATAAATCAAAGCATTATGAGGAGGAGCCACCCAAGTGTTGTAATTAAAACAGGCTTTTCTAATTATCCCCCAATTTTCTGAAACACATTTACATTCCCATTGAGCAAAAACAATCTGATACACAGGCAGTCACTCTTTGTTACATTAGTTTGCTTGTGTTAAAAAAAAAATGCTGCAATGCTGCACTACACCAGCTATCCACTGTGCAAAACATGAGACTATTTCCGTAATATGTTAATTGTGGATCATCTAGTTAACATAATATGTGGGTAGTCTGTAACAGCAGTAATTACCATTTTCTATATGCTATTCCGTGCCGCAGGGACCCCTGGGAAATTACCAGGGTTAAAGGTCGTGGGGTGGGAGCTCCATGCTGTGGGTGACCTAGAGAAGCTTCCTGGAAGTGAAGGCAAACTGGCTGCAGGGAAATACATAACTTGTATGTGCTCAGATTATCTAAATCATGGGTGAGGAAGCTCATAAATATGCATATTCATTATCCAGGGCTGCATCCTTCTCACTGAATCTATCATGAAGATTAATGAATATTATTCAGTCATTCATGACTTACTGTAAGCAGCGGTCTCAAATGTGAGCAGACAGCATCACCTACTGACTAGAAGCAGTACTCAACAGCAGACATGTGCCTGCTCATTGGAGGAATATCAAAATCTACTTGAATTGCATTTTTTTTGGCATATATGTTATTTTGTGAATTGTTTAAAGCAACTTTCACTGTTGTAATCCTAGTTTTAGCTGCCATTTCTATATATTTCATCATCTTAGCCTCACAGTAATGCAGTCCATTCTGATGAGAGGCTGAAAGTGGTTACATTCAAATGTGTGTTGCCGCAGCTTCTGTAGATATGGAAAATTGATGTCGGTGAAAAACAAAGAGATCGACTAACAAAGTGGATTTTCGTAATTGCTTAACCTAGTAAGCCCGAGGCCAATGTCCCCCTAAGGCTTTAAGCGCTCAACTCTCAGGGACTTGTGAGTGTGATACGCCGCAAGGGTTGAAATGGTATAAATGCCAATGGGACTTTGGGCACTTTGCAGAGACATATCATGTTACCTTGACAACACCAAAACATGTTATCTACAATTGTGGGATTGAATTGTTTTGTTTTTTACTGCCTGATTTGATCGTCTTTCAGGCTCTTGCCTCTCGAGACGAGAAGTAATTGTAAAATAATCTGTTTATTTGTTTTTGTCAACAGCTTTAATAAGCATAACAATGGTTGATGAATAAACCAAGTGTGTAATAAAGCCTCCACTTGCAGTCCTCTGATTTCAAGTGTTTTATGTACCACCCTAAATCCTTAATGCACATTTTTCTGTGTAAATGTAATACGCAGGGCTGAACACATGTGCAGACCTCTTTGTTTACCTATTTTTACCCCGTGTTTAACGTCAGGACGCTATAGATTGTGAGAAATGCCCTCTGCAGACTTATGGAAAGTGTGCATAAACGGCTGAAAATGTCTGTTAGAGAGCCCTCAAGCACACAACAGTGGGACAGCCCTAAACCCTCACAGTCTTAGAAGGGAAGTGAGTGTGGACATTGAGATTGGGCCGTACAGTATTCGAGATCGAACACCTCCAGTGTTGAAATAAATGCAGTCTAGTATATCACCACTAGATGTCACTGCATAACCATTGTTCAGGCATGAGCGGAGTTTCAGTTGTATGAATTCAAAACCCAACTAGGGTGTAAATCATGAATAAATAAAACTCAGACATATTGATCCATGACACGTGGGCAGCAATGTCAGTCTCAATGAGCTTTTAAAGGAGGTGAATTTACAGTCAGACCTACATTCAGCAAACAGACACACATGCATGCACATGCACAAAAAACAAAAGCTTGTGTTTACTTGTTCTTTGATATATTTGTTTGCTGTTCATTTGTCTTCTCTACTTCAACATAAATCTCAATGACAAGTAAATAAGGAACAACAAAATCTACATATTTTTTTACCATATAAAGTTTGACTTAAATAAACGTATAAATCATAATCTTATGAATTAGGGGTGAACGAATTCAGTTTCTCCCGTAGTCAGGTTCTTGTGCTGCTCGTCGGTCTTGCTGATAGATTTTTTCCCCATGTAACGGTTGGTTGGGTTGCGCTGCAGCAGTAGCAGACACTGGCTCCTCAGCTCTTTGTTCATACAGAGCAGGATTATGGGGCTGGAGAGTAAAGGCAGGTCCAGCAGGAAGTCTCTGACCATCTCCTGACACACAGACAGGTGCTCCATCAGTGCAAACACAGCACCTGCAGTACATATGGTATAAGAACGGTTAGTAATTACAGCAATGCCTTTTAATGTCTATATTTTGTGATAAACAAATAGATATTAAAAAAAAAAAGAAATGTATCTCAAATATATATTAATACCCTGTAGTATGACCTTTCCTCACAGAGTATAATTAAAGAAGACTAGCTATGAAAAAAAAGCAAGACAAATATTAGTTTAGGTATGTTTTTAGTTTCAGTTGAGCTTTACCCAGCCAGCAGAGAGAGCTAGAAAATGTATTTATTTAAAACAATGAACACTTTACTCATCAATTTTCATATTTTGAATGACACTACTCTAAGTAAAACAAATGCTTGTGTTATGTAAAGAGTACATCTAAACTTGATGGTATTAATAAAGTCCTAGTTGTTCAAATACCAAAGGTATTATTATTTGATTTATTTTGTTTTGATTTTTCATTATACAAAATCTGGCTGCACGGTGGCTTCCTCCCACAGTCCAAAGACATGCAGCTTAGGTGCATTGAAGACTCTAAATTGCCCGTAGGTGTGAATGTGAGCGTGAGTGGTTGTCTGTCTATATATGTCTGCCCTGCGACAGACTGGCGACCTGTCCAGGATGTACCCTGCCTTCACCCATTGACAGCTGAGATCGGCTCCAGCACCCCTGCGACCCTTAACTGGATAAGCAGGTTACGGAAAATGGAACGGAATGGAATTATACAAAATCTCCTTTCTGTACTTGTGTCTCAAACTGCTGCTCATTTCTCAGTAATTAGCCTCTATATTTTTCTAATGACTAAACAGTGTACGAACAAAGCCCTGAATCTCATCACTAGACATACAGTTTAGTTACTTCCTACAACACTGGTCAGTTTAGCAAGTCTAATCATATAGAAAAAGCTAGTGCAGTATTTACATGTATACTTATAAATACTGCACTTGTCATTATACCTCAGAATATTATTCCAAATATTTAATGGCTTCACGTAGGTTTAAAAACATGAATTCTCTTTTCATTAGAAACTTACAATATATAAAGTGTTAAAGTTAAAGAAAGCACTCTCATTTTTTTAACTCAATCTGTAAACCACACTCACATGGACATGTACATTGAAAGAGTTATTCGTTGCTGTAATTTGTCTGAAGTGATTTCAATGTCGTAATGGGGGACTTACTGAAGCAAATATGAGGTTTCAGCAGTGTGAGACAGTAAAAGTAGGACATTAAAAAGGGGATTCCGCCTCGGCTAGCACAGACAAGAGGAACTACACAGCGACTAACGAACTTAACGTACATATGAGCGAGTGAATATTGTTTGACTGCAAGTCCGACTTTAAAATGTGTCGAACTAGCAACCCTAAAAAGACATAATGATATAACATTTACTCACCAGGAACATGTGCCGTGAAGGTGATGAGAGATATGAAGCTGAACACTTTGGCCAGATGCACGTTGACCTTCTGGCTCCTGTGCATCACCTTAGCACTCTGGATGATGGTGTGCAGAATGTGAGCGTAGAAATACAGGCTTAATGGCAGAAACACGACGGTCTTCACCAGCACCAGGACCCTTACGACTTCATCGTTAATGAAGGAGAAGCAAGTGAGGTTGACGGGATCCAGGTGATCCACGTGGCTGCCCAGGAGCCACAGGGTCAGCTCCTTCAGCCCACCGGGAAGGACGGGGAACAGAAGCTGCACGGCCAGGAAGACCCTGCTGTTAACCAGGTGCCTGCTGCCACACACCACCGTCAGGTAAATGGAGAAGGTGATGAGGGAGACGTAGCAGAAGGACGCGGAGCTCGTCAGGTGTTTGGCGCCCACCATGACGTCGCAAAGGCGCGAGCCGAGCAGCCAGCGGCCGTGCTGCTTCCAGTGGATGGTCAGGGGCCACAGGCTCAGGTTGACGAGGTTGCAGCAGGTGCTTCCCAGGATGAACATCGCCACGTTGCCCCTTATCTTACTGCGCTGGCCGAGCAGACAGGACACCAGGGACATCAGGATGAAGATGTTCAAGCAGAAGCCAGGGACCAGGAGCAGGACTTTAGAGGAGGCACAGAGGTTCAGGTAGTTGGAGACATGGCACAGGGTGGAGGACGTCTCATTCATGGCAGACTTGGGATAAAGACGACGGCGTTCGCAAAAGGCAGAGAAGTCGACTGACTCTCCTCCGTGCTACAAAATACTATGAAAGATGAGCCTGTAATACTCTTGGGTAACAAGGTTATAGAAACACGACATGTGAAATGCAGGCTCACTCTCCCCTCCATCATGTAAACATGTTTTCTTCCTCTGTCTGACTTCCATGTCCAATCACCTTGACTTTGGCCTCTTCTGAAGCTTTTTGTTTCTAAGACTTCCCCCCAGTGGACCCAATTACAAAGGATTCCGTCCATAATCCCCTTCCTGTAGTTATAAGCCTCGAATAAAACTGAAAAATCTTGCTCACCAACTTGACAAATGGATTGGACGTAACCTTATTTTCCTCTTCTTCTTTCCCTGTGATGTTACAGCGCTTTCTTCTGCTTTTGTAAGATGTCGATGACAACCACATAACACCTTTAATGTTTTCAGTTACCACCATTCTTAATGTTCATTCCTAAACACAAACAAGGTGATTTTGCTCAAATACTCTGATGAGACTGGGATGTTCATTCACCCTTTAGTTATTATGATCTGTCCATGAAATATCGTGGTTTGTTAATTCTAGGTTGCGTTTCATTTATTACTTTGCGATCCACACGTCATTACCCAGCAGCATCCTCCCGCTCTACCAGTGCGGATATAGTCCTAATGAGAGTGGAAAACCTATTTGTTTACTTCTCTGGGGCTTTATTAAAGTGACACAGAGTCTGGTTGATTAAGTAGCTAACTACTCTAACATTATCTAAAAGCAACATATAAAAATGACCTACATTGCATGAGCACATTGATGGTTAAATGTGGGATTCAGTGTTGGATTTAATGTATTTGCACTGCATGATGTTGCCGTCCTGTGTGAGCAGGTGTGTATTTACTTATCTCTGTGCATGCTCTTGCAGACTGTCACACAGGTGGAGAGGGAAACCGATGATTCTGCTCAAATTCTGTTAAAAATCTGCATTAAACACCTACTAATCCAATATCTGGCTGTTGGATAAAAAGGTTTAGGCCATGTGTGTCAGTTGTTTGATGATTTTGGTCCAGGCTGAAATACAGTATCTAAACTAATGGATGGATGCTTATTTTTACACACATTCCTGGTCATCACAAAGTAAATCTATTCCAGTACATAATTCATAAAAAACGTTTGTGCATCAGCCTCAGCTGAACGTTTTTACAGCTAATTAGTTCTAATGTTTTGATATTCTGAGCATTGCCAGCTAGCCATGCTAGCATTTAGCTCAAAGCACCACTGTGCTTAAGTGCCACAGTACAGCTAGCATGGCTGTAGACTCTTAGGCTGTATTCACACCAAATCAGGCATTGTTGCGATTAGCACAGGGTTGCTGTGCGGTGTTGGAGTGAACTTGAACTTGAATTGCCCATTTGAATTATTCTTTTGCTGCATTCCGCTGCTTTTCTTTCCCCCTGCACCGCAGAGCCTCATTTGGTGTGAATGCAGCCTTGGTCTTTTTATGATGTAAAAGGTTCTGTCAATGTGAAAACAAATCTAAATGTATATTGTATTGTAGGCAAAAATGATCATCCATCCTTCAACATTAGCATTGTTGAATTTACACGGACCATTTGAGAGAACTGGTTCTTTGTACGCTTATCATAAATACATGCAATGTACAATTTATGAACCTGCTCATAACAAAGCGTTTGTTTTTATTATTTCAAACTCTGAATGCTTTTCAGGTCTCATCAGGGTTTGTTTGTTCGCTTTTGGCATCGCTGCATGAGTGATTCCAGCATGCGATCGGGCATAATTGGTCAGCATGAACAGGCCTGTCTAATGCATCAAGGGCCACTGTGTTCTTCACATGGCATCTAATCAGGCTGCGAGAGAGATGTGATTACTGAGCAGGCGGCGCTGGACACTGCTGCAACTTCATATCCCATGCAGTGATGATGAATATACTCTGATATCGCTTGCTTTGCTATTTCTTTTTTTTATTTTTTTTTATTCAACCAAGTTAGATATACAGTACACTTAAAATAGGACTGAGGGGGAGGAGGGATGGCAGTGGTCCTGGAGTGTTGTTATTCAGACTCAGTATGTAAATGTAGAACGCTATCAGCTTGTGTCCCTGATGGATTCAGCTTCCATTCCCTCCAGCAGTGGGTGCTCTGAAGACTGACAGACAGGCAGACAACAGTGAGAGGTGATGTTCCCGAAATTGATTGAAAATCAGAGATGCTTGCAGGAGTGGTTTGATCTAAACAGACTGCGGAGCAAAAGGGTTGGAGTGATGGAAAGGGGAGATGGAGGAATAGAGACACGGAGAGAGGGAGCGCTGTCAGTCAGTCGCGAGAACAGATCAGCCTCAAGGTGACAACTTCTTCCATGAGATAGTTTTCCACCGAGGGTAATGGAGCTCGGGTCTCGTCTCACAAAAAGCAATTTATAGCTAAGCCAACTGAGCTCTGAGAGAAACAGAGTCTCGCTCGGTGTCAAATATTTTCGGCAACAAATTGTGCTGTGTCAGGCCTGAAGAGTTCTACCTCAGGCCCGTAACAATCTCTGCCGAAAACATGCCGCTTGCACAGGAAGTTCAGGTTATGAGAAGCTCAAAAGCACTCATACAGCGGTAATCAAATGCTCGAAGACATTACAGTTAACGTACCCACAAGCTCTATTAATCCCTCTTCTCCAGGAAATGCATCTCAAACAGCACAAGTTCATTAATCACAAGCAGAGACGCTGCTATCAGACACTACTACTGCTGTGCTCCATAGTTGAAGTAAACTTCACAGGGAAGTTAATATAACCAGAGTGCTGTTAAGTATGAATATCTCATGAGTGAATCCCTTTTTTCTATATAAGCCCAAAAGTCCCCTTAAGGCAAAACGGACGCCATGCATTTCTAATGTAAGACAATAGCCTGTATGCATTTAGTGCCATCTGTGGTGGCTGGAACGATGGATCTACGTTTTCTGAGAAGATTATCATCTCGCACCTTAAAACTGACTGGCTGCGAGCCAATAAATCCTGATGAGGGTTAAAACTGGGCTCCAGTCCAAAGTCTTGTTTTGGATGAAAATCCCCAAAAATATGGCTGGTCTGGCTGAATAGGATTTAATGTTGCTTCTAGGGAAATGAAGAGACTTCTGCAGAAATCTCTCAAGCATACACACCACTCCCCAAATCACATCATCACCTCATTCTCTGATCTCCTTGCCAATATTCCTAAGCCTTTGTTTTGCACACATGCTGTCGTATGAACTATCACTGGAGCAGGAGATGGAAGTAAACTCAACAACGCTCTGATGAACTTAAAATACTCTGATAAACTTAAAACGCAATTTTCATTGTGGATTTTTATGACAAAACGGAATTGTGCAGTACATTATATACATTATAATCCCTTTTTTTTTACCTACATGCACCGGAGCCAGATACTCTTTCACCCCAGCCTTATCTCCTGTCCCAATGGGAGAACTAATTATCAGACAGTAAAGTCTTTGTCCAACAGCATTACCAGACTCAGTAATGTGTGTTGCAAACTGTAGATTTCACTGTTGGTTGAAATGTTTGGAACTATTCCACAACTCTGCCCTTAAAGCAGATCCATTGCAGCACAGTTCTCATTCGACCTTCAGTCCCTTTACATCAGTGTCTTTATAGCCACTTAAGCCTGGCAGGTGAATTCTTATGGATCGAAGCTCTGGGGTGTCTGCCCTGTGTGGGCTTGCCTGTGGAAAAACTCAAGGACAAAAGGCAGGTATAAGAAACCGAAACCTCTCACACATTTTTTATAATCATCTCTCAAGTGCACCAAGCGCGTACGGAGAATTTGTGCGGCGTGACGATCGGGTCGAAGACAAACGTGGAGCAGCAGGCTAAACTCTCCTCTGATTAAACCATCATCTCTGATTTGCGACGGGCGCCGAGCAATTGTTATGGTTACTGTATACTGTGAGAGTAGAAAGCTGTGTGGTTAATGGCACTTAATGCAGCTGTAATGGGTAAACCATCACATAGGAGTTGTCATGGTGTTAAGCCTCCTTTCAAAGCAAGAGAATGGATCAATGATCCGACCAGCTTGGTGTGTGGTTTGTGTTCTTTCATGGTGAAAAAGCTCTGTGACTGTGCAGTATATTCTGAGTTTGAACTCAGTTGCCTCATATTTACATTTTGTGTCCTGGTACCTAAATGATAGAGGTCATTGCCCTCAGTGACCTACAGTATATAGTCTGACCACACTTGCACACATTGTGAACCAAACAAACGACCCTGACCTCCTCTCCTGACCTTTCGTTAACAAAAACTACGACTACGAGTTCACCTTTTTGTCTGTTACTAAGACGAGGGCGATGAACACGGCAACCATGTCCTTAAACACTACTTGTGATGATATCAACATGCATTATTGTTGACAAGACAAACAAAACAAGACTAAACTAAAGTTTCAAAACTTAAAGAAAACTTCTAGTTGGGCCCTGTTGCGCATCAACCACTTCAAGCTGTGCTTTGGGTCCAGGGCAGGCTCTGTTAGATTGGCATTGATAAATCTGGCACTTCAGCTGCTGTCCATGGTGCTGATAAGAGGCTGGTGTGTGTGTCTACGTGTGTTATGTGTGTGTGTTTGTGCGTGTGTGTGTGTGTGCACCCGAGCGGCGCTTCGGCTGCTGTCCCTTGTGCTGATCAGAGGCTGGTTTGCAAGATGGGAGTTGCATGGTGACATAACACTTGTCTGTTTTGCAACTGTCTCGAGGGGTTGAGTTTGTGCAATTTTTTTTTTTAGTGCAAAATGTTTGCACTAAGGGCCAATCACATAAATTGCGCTGCACAGGACTAAGACTACATATCATTGATCCACAGTTGCTGGTTTTTGGTTGCGGACAGTCATTTTCTGCTAAAGGTAACTTTCCAGAAATATGCAAAGACGTGGTTTTAAGCATGCCTTTTTAAGACTGCCTCTTTAAAGACCGTATGAAAACCCCATGTGATGTTGTTTTTGCTGACCTCTAGTGGTTGCTGAATGGATTGACATGTGTATTCCAGGGCCCTTGTTACATCACTTTTAGATGTGATTACAGATGCACAGAAGCCAGTTCTGACCCTGCTGGGTGTTGTCAGAGGTGAATACTGTGAAACAGAGCTGATCAACCTGGTGGCGAGTCACTGTTAAAATGTTCATAGACAGTTGTGAAACTGTAGCCTGAATAGCGACATCTCTAAACCGTGTGGCGATTCATATACACAGCAGGTCTTATGTTGTACTCTGTTTCTGCCAGTTAGAGAAACAGCTGACCAATCACAGCTTTGGCGGCAGGATTGAGATCGCATTATCCTGCACAGCTAGCTAGCTACATCTATAAACTATAATTACCTCATGTCTGTCCAAAATATCATCACATCATCATTTAATCCTATTAGACCTTTGTGTGAATTTGTCATAATAAGCATATACATTCTTGAGTTTTGGCCAAAAATGTGGTTTGTGAGGTAACAGTGACCGCAAAATCAGTTCCATCTCGAGTGCGAGTGGACATTTGAGGCAAATTTAACAACATTCCCTCCAGGCATTCCCTCCTGAGATAGTGCATTAATGAGAATGGACCAAAAGGACGTGTGTACAGACGGACAACCTGAAAACATAGTGCCTGAAGGCATAAAAATAGCAGCAGAATATTTGCCTGAAGAAATGGCCACAAGGGAGGAAGAGATCAATCCAGCAGTACAGGTGGTTGCAACTTGACTCTTACTGGGAATCGACATCAAAAGTGAGATGCGAGGGGCGGGTAACTGCTATTGAAGTGCTCTGTCCATTTAACCCACATCGTCTCTGTCCTCAGAACCTCTGCAGTGACCGGCAAAATTGTCTTTACCAGGCAAACAAACGGTTAAGGTTGGGCCGGTGCAAACATTTTAAACCGTTCTCAATTCAAGCCAAACGCCGGAACAGTATACATTCATTTATTTTGATATTATTTATATTATTATATTATTTCGGATTTGACTCAGCAGCCGCTCCAGAATGGAACATAATCAGACTGAGAAAACCCACAAAATGATAATGAAGCCACTCATGCAGTGTTTACACAATGCTTTGTCTATGTATTTTGGCTCACCACCAAAATGTTGCCATATTGGCACAGTTTGAGTTTTCTTTGAGAGAAAAGTGATTTTGATTATTGATTAGGATATTTGCTTAGGGGTCCCGGGGTGACACGTCTTACTTACATCATGGAGTCAGGGTGGATTGATACTGTACATCTGATGGGCGAGTGACAGATGTCAAAACCACTTCTAAAAACTCTTTCTATGTAGACTGGCCTTTAAACTTTATTATTACTTCTCCACTTAGAAGTTTGTGCGATTTTTTGAAAAGAACAATTGCCAACAACCGCTGCCACCATGTCAACTGAAAATGACATCTGGAGAATAGATACATCAAATCAAATGACAATTTACCCAGATTATCAGCCCAGAGAAACTGAATGACGTGATTTCTGAATGATGGAGAACATTTTGTATTTTCTTAGTTTTTTTACCAAAATGTTGTAAAAATTTCCGAGGAAATAGAAAAAAAATACATATCTTGAAAGCAACACAATTCCTCTACTCACAGAAAACTTGCATTTTGTAGCAACATCAGGGAAGTTTTATTTGGCTATGGATTTCTATTTCACTTAATTTTCAGTTTCTAAAACTAAATAATGCCTACACAGCAAATGTTGAATGATGACTTTGAGCAGTGAAGTGGGGATTCTGCCCACACATTATATTATAGGATATATTATATAATGTGTGTATAATCCCAAATTTACAAACATCATGTGACAACTTCAAACGGGTCTCTGAAACAGTTTCTCAGATTCTTTTTGCAATCGACTTCATGAGTCCCGTCCTCTACTGGAGGGATGCTGCTCTCAAATCTTCCATAAATGCTCAGCGAAAATCAGGTGACTGAGGCCACAGTGAATGATTTACATATTCTTCATTCTTATTTAACCATTCAGTGACCTCTCGTGACCTGCATTGATGCATCGACATGGGTCATGATTCTCCACTTGGCTCCTCAGGTTCTTGCATTAATTTGCAGTCGTTTGTATGCAAATTCAAGTCAAGTTAAACTGATATCCACCAGGACAAGGGGTTCGGGTGCAATGCAGCCATCTCCCAGAATGTTTGATCCTCATATTTAACAAAATAATGTGTGGAGATCTTATGCATTGAACTATAATACTAGAGTATGAGCAGCATACACATGAGACCGCTCGGTAATTCTACTCAGTGGTGATAATTGACATTTTGAATCTATCTTGACTACCATCTGACAGATTTGTTTTTCAGTAAATACAACATGGCAATGATAAATTGTAAATATAACACAGCAGTTATTCAAGTGGATCAGGCGGCCGTGATGTTTCCGTGTAAACAGCTTTGATGAATGCACTCCGTTGTGTTTGTCATCCTTTTGCTCAATCATTTTCATGCTTAAATGAAGCAATTTGTTTCTAAGAGCGCAATCTGTTGGAGTTGATTATCCAAGATGGTGATGTCCACCTTGATAAAAAAAGAACAACCCGGTCTAGCCACCCACTCGCAAACGCCAAGAGAACTACAGCAGGCTTTGTTTCTGTTGGGAATCGGGAATGATTGCGAGGAGTAACTTCTGTGGAAGTATGTGAGAACACAGAACTTTAATTACTGTAATGAATCTTTCTGGAGAGGTATTGAAAGTATGCCATTCGTGTGGTCTCAGCGCAAGCTCATTCTGGCTTCCAGCGCCGTGGTCATTCATCATCAGCCGACCAATACAGTGCGGGCCGGAGAGTATGATAAGAAACATGGAAAAAGAGAGGAGTCTGGGAAAAAGAGAGAGGGCGGGAGAGTGTGTATAGTTTCTGACAAAACGAAGGAATCGCAGAAGTTTACGACAGTCTGTTCTAATCCCATTGATACAAAAATACAAATTACTACAATAACTACTGTGACAAATATCATCATGACTCCAAAAGATGTCTTTGAAAGCACCAAAAAACTAAAGCACAGCCAGAGAGGGTGTACATTTGTTTCCTTGATCAACTTTTTGCCACTCAGAAACACAATTCAATCGTTCATGTATATACGAAAATAACTGATTGATTCAATTACTGTGTAATTCAATCTTGTAGCTGCGCTGCTTTGAATCCCGCCCGAGCTACTTATATCTTGAAGCTTTTGTAATATATATGCAAATCTGTTTTCTGACACATTTCTACAAGCAAATTAAGAGTGCTACTTTCTCATAATGGCCAATCAATTCCTCATTTAGGAGATTCATTTCAGCAATAAGCATAAGCCCCTCCGTAGAAACTCTTCCACTGAGTGATGCTTTTGCACTTTCAATATTTTCAATAACAGATCAAATGTGCACCAGTTTTAGTTTCAAATTCGCTGCTTTCGTTTATTAAGCTTTTTGCTGACAAATAGTTTTATTTTGTCCAATCGAGCAGATGAGCCTTCCGGAAAACAATGTTCAATAGTTGGAAATGAAATCATCAGATTTGCGCTGAGCGATAATTTGTAGTTGAGAGCTGAAGCATTTTTGTCACCAGCCACTGAACCAACTCATTGCTACTGTACCTTGTGAGGTTTCAACAGTATAGTTAAGATAAAAAAAGGAAATAACCTGTCATGTATAATTTATGAGGCATGTCTTTTTGCAAAGTTCTATTGCTTCTCGTTTTCTTTGAGTGTGAAAGGATTTCAGTGTGCGTTTTTTTACACATTGCCATTCTCGTTTGTGTCTATTGTTTTAAGAGGCCTTAATAATATGGACTGTATAGAGGTATTTTATAGTACTGTATTTGTCAAAGTACTGATAGCAGCGCCTTCATCATTTCTAGAAGGCCCTCATCTATATTCACATTGTTACTTTGACCAAAACTTAATTTTCTACATACTTCATCATTTTCTCATTTTCTCAGTTTCTAAACAGAGATGAACGAGGTTTAAGCCCTTTTAACTTTTGCATATGTTTCTCCATTCGCCCCAACTTTCAGTTTGCTAGCTGTGTTACACTTTGTTTGACCTCACATCCTTTGGATGGAACACAGATGTGCACATGCCTGCTTTGTGTACGCCCTGTGTGCCCCAATCCTGCAACAACACATGCAGCTGTTCTTTTGTGAGTCACTTCTGTGGGCACACAACAAAACATAATTACTCTGATGAACACTGAATGGCTGAGTGCTTTCCTGAGTTCACAAATCTGTAGAATTATGAGCCCACACCAAGGCTATTTATTTCCCATGGAGATGAAGGCAGACGGCGTGAGAGACTAGAAAGCAACTGACCCCAAACATCATTGCTTACATGGTACTTTACCCTAATATACAAACTGTACCGTCTTGTATTATGAGATGGTCATGTAACTGCAGTACCAAAGCAACTATCTGCAGAAGATAGGCATAACATTATTAGTGTTTGTGCACATTTGGCAGGGCTCTTTACTGTTCTATGGGTTACCAAAAACACAGCAGACTATTTTAAATAACATCCTACACTACTTCACTTACTAGATGTAAAATACTGTGTTTAACAAATGCACAACATTGTTTTAAACAGACTTTAATAAAGTGATAATGATGTATCAACTTAACTTTAATCAACTGAGCCACTCATGCTGCAAAACACAGGTTGGGTTGTTTGCTCCAACTCACACCACTAGGTGGCACTGGTCTTCTAATCTGGAGTGTGTGCAGCTACTGGAGAGGGCGGAAAAAAAAAAAGCATAACCACCTACCTGCAATTTACATTTACATGTCTAATAGCGCAGGGTGCCTTCTCTCTGAGTGAAAACTGCTTGAAAGCAGAGGAGAGCGTTTCCCACCCACATACTGTAGCTGGAATATCAGAGCGAGTGCCTGATATATATATATATATATATATATATATATATATACACATTATAAATCAAACAGCATCTCGCTTGGAAATGATAGAATATAGATTTAGCATTACCAAAGCTGCATCAATGTAAATGTAGCACCAAATGTTATATTTCTGCACATCTGATTGAATAACTATGGTGTTCACCAGCAAGTGCATGTCTTTTGGTACAAATATTGCAAATTCAAATGCTAAACCCACAGTATAAAAAGCAAAAACCTCCTGACACAGTTTTTTTTAAAGGGAAAAGTGAGAAAGGTCACGTGCTGGTGGGGAAAGATATCTGTGTTTCATTGATGTCAGCTGGCAATTCATTCTCATGATAATGCCCATGTCCTTGACTCAGACAGAAGCTATACTTGAATGACAATGCGCTGATGGGTTTGAGCCTCAGTCTGCCATGAAACAAGCATGACAGAGTGATGGGAATGGAAACGTGCGTGAAGCTGCCCCGCACCTTCCCATTTCACACCTACCAATCTGTCCTCTTTAGACATTAATGAAAATAACAGGGGCCTATTCTGAAATGGATGCCCCTTTTGTCAACCCCTTTATTCCTGAGACCATTTCAACAATTTCACCATTTTTGACTCATTCGTCTTTCATTTTCCCCTTGATAGAGTGCTTCCCTTTCATTGGATTACAAAGACAAGTCATTGAGAATGTCACAGCTCTGCATTTTGGTGTATGCTACTCAGCCATTGTATCTTTACTGTGGGTCACACACACACACACACACACACACACACACACACACACACACACACACACAGTCCACACACACACACACACACACACACACACACACACACACACACACAGCACACACACACACAGTCCACACACACACACACACACACACACACACACACACACACGCACACACACTGATTTACTCTGAGCTGGAGAATAGAGATTAGAACCATAGTTTGTCCTTCTACATGGTCAAGAACAAAACTATTTTACACTGTTGTCCTGACAACCGGCTACATCTGAAAGTGTCGGCCACCATAGGATGTCCACTATTTAAAATCATCTGCATTTAAAGGGGCACTTTTCTGATTACCAGTCTTGTACAAACAATATGAGGACAGAGATGTGGAAACGTATCACTTCTAAACTCTGTGGACAAGTCTGACAAAACTGAGAGTTTGTTCTTTTATTTCAGCTCAGCGTGATTCTTTAAAGTGTTTAGCTGTCATTTACTGCCTGATTCGCTTGTTTTGCTAGCTTTGCACACATACTCAATGAGTTTGCGTAGCAGTGTTGGATTTCGAACACGGGGCTGTCCGCTAACTTGTTGCTTTCGCTAAACAAAATTACAATGTTGGGCTGAAAAAAACGTGTGCAGGCTGAAATTCAACCGTTGTGTTGTTTAGTCGGGAAATGCAATTACTTAAAC
This sequence comes from Anoplopoma fimbria, assembly GCF_027596085.1. Taxonomy (NCBI): domain Eukaryota; kingdom Metazoa; phylum Chordata; class Actinopteri; order Perciformes; family Anoplopomatidae; genus Anoplopoma; species Anoplopoma fimbria. The sequence continues at coordinate 10,129,197 of NC_072452.1, read as the reverse complement.
TAAGAGTTAAAGAGGAAAACTATAGCAGCTAGGCTAATTCATGTACCGTAAAATGCTGGCTCATTGACACTCAGGAAGTGCCCTGTTTTAGAGCTGCTATGTAAAACATTGTTTTTGTAGATTACAGTAGACTTGTAATGCACTGAAGAAGGATTTATGTTTTGTTTTGGTAATGTTTATGTACTGAAGTGGCTCACACAGAAACTGGTGTTAAAAAGATGCAGCTTTTAATATTATAGACTGTTGAAGTCTAATTTTTGAAGCAGTTTGCTTTCAGTTAGTTTGTATATATTGAAAAAAATAGCCATCTCAAGTTATATAGAACATTGAAGATGCACTACTTTGACATGCATCAAGAACCATTGTGCATTCGAATCGTTGACAGGTGAAACGTAATAAAATCGTGAGGCCAGTCAAGATTCACACCTCTAGAGGACAGTAGTGTGATGTCTTCTGTGGCTCTGGAGGTGCTTGATGATGTCATAGTGATGTCAACATGGTTGGTTTGGGACTGTGTTACAAGCTGGGGGTGCAGAGTTTGAAAGATGTGGGCATTTATAAAGTAAGGAGGATCTCTTGAAAATATTCTATAAAGTGGCATTATGGAAAGTGTAGCGTTGTTGCTCTGCGACCTCTGCTGCCCTCAATTTGTTTTTCTTGCTATCTCACAAGTCCCCTGACTTTAGTTCAATGCTAAATTGCTGGATTGCTCATTTAACTCTGCTTGACATGAGATGGTGTGATGTAGTGAAAGCATTGTATCATCTCATCAAATGTTCTATTTTTTGACACCGGTTGTTTACAGCAGCTTGTTTTATGTGACAATACCTATGAAGACATTGATTTTTCAAACCGGTGACATTATTAAACTCAAGACATGCTTCTTGCTTGGCTTGTTTGAATCCTTGCAGCGCCTCCAACAGGCTCAGTGTGTGTGAGTGTGTGTGTGTGCACTGCAGATGTGTGATTGATTTATAGCTACAGAGACACAGATTGATGAGGAGACAGGTAGCAGGCGACCGGCTCTCTCTGAGGAGGAATATGTAGGAAGATTACGGCTTATTACCCAAACATGGCTGTTAACAATGTAATTCAGGGGAGTAGTCAAGCCCAACCAAAACAAGCCAGAATACCACAGAATACAGTGGGAAGGTTAAAGAATCACCCCACCCCTTAATATATGTGATGGTATAATTTAGAAAGTACTTGACCTGAGCTTGTGGTTCACATAAATCTGGGAAAATGTTGAGGCAAAGTCTATAATACACTAAAAGTGATTCAGATACTGTGTTTTGTAATGAATCCCAACTGTGATGCAGTACAGTATGATTGTAATTACAATGTCCTTCACCCACACAGCACAAGTATGAAAGATGGAAGCGGAGCGAGCGCCAACTGATTTACATGCAGTAACAATATAAGCAATCACACAGACTTAATTGGACTTCAAGAAGAGCACATCAAGGTTAGGATTGTCATTACTGACAGATTCTCGCTGACAAATAAGGGCTCACCTTAGCCTATGCAATGATCAACCCACGGTTGTATTGCGATAGACTTTTTTAATTACATTTCCAGATTTATTGAGTTAATGATATACTTAATTATTGAGTCACTGGTTTTCATCATCATGTGGACTGACCCCGTCAAGGAGACATTTTCCATTGTGCTCCCAGGGCTTACTGTAATGTATTGTTAGTATTCAGATAATATCCACTTATGTAGATCGTTCATGGGAAGGCCTACTTTAACTATACATCTTCCGCTTGCTTGGCTCAGCATCACAACTGATGATGTGATTTCCATATGAATATGTACTTTACCTTTGAAAAGCACTAGTAATTGCAGTTTGGCTCTGAGATAAATAACGGTGTGTACTGTGTGAGACTTCATGATTGCATGTGAAACAGGGCCAGAATTGACTCGATTAAATATGGATTCAGGCAAAGGTAGTTCAAGGACATAAGCTGGCACAGATTCACGGAAGAGCCTTAAGGCAAGACAAAATGTCTAAAGTAAAGAAAGTAATATACTGCAAAAAAGGGCTGTCAGCACATATTCAAAATAGTATTCAAATAGAAAAAAACAACCTGATATTTGAATATGAAAATTTGTGCTTGTTTGTGTAAACAGGACTGCCACACATTCATTGGACGAACCGTATGACAGGAATCACTTTCTTTTGTTGTAAATTAATTGAGACTTTTTCTGGGACATAATGTGCAAATTAGCCATTTTGACAGCCCTACTGTGAAATGTGAGTAATGACTGAACACCTCTGCTCCTGCAGGCCTTCTTTATCTGCAGTTTAATGACCCACCTGACGATTTCAACCTACTGTAGTTTGGAATATACTGCCCATGTCGGATTGGAAAGTGATGTATTATTTACCTTTATGTCAAATTTATATACATTGTTATTTAAATACACACAGGTTACTAATAAAAAATAGTAATTATAATAAGTATTTGGCTTCACAGGCTGGTTAAAACATAATAAAACACAATCGGACAATAAATGGAAATGCAGAAACCCTGCATTTACAATATACAAATTCCGAATTGCATTACCAATCATTTTCTGATGAATTAGATATTCCTGAGCCATTTATAACAAGTCTGTGTAGAAGTCGGTGGACACTTGAATACCTCTTCATAGATTATCAGTCATATGTCCACGGCCAGACAGTAATGGAAGCGACATCCAATCAATTCTTGTCTAATGAAAGAATTTTCTCACAAAGCACAACAGACATTTACAGAACAGAAATGTTACGGTCAAAAAATTAACTTTGTAAGAAGATGACACAAGCTACATTTGTCGTGTTGATGAAAGGACGTCCAGCTAAGACAGCAGATGATGGCTCGGCTGATATTTACCGCATATTATGAATAGTTTCAGATGAAGGACGGTTTGTTTTACTTATGTATGGTAGGACATTTAAGAGATGCTAAAAGCCTTTACATAGACTGACCTTGATGTGCTTTAGGCTGAAGTTAGTGATGGTGCGTGGGTTTTGCTAGGTGAAATGCAAACAGAGCGCTCCGATCTTAGCTTGGGTCCAGGAGGACAGAGGCGGGGGAGTTAACTCTGCTCGGTTTGAAGAAAAGGCTGCAGGGTAACAGTGATTAATCTTTCCCTCCTCTCTAACTTTCTGCCTTTGTCCCTCTGCCAGTTTGCAGTTATTCCCCTTATGGATCCATTCTGTCACATAGTTTGACCAGGTTTTTAAAAAAATTTACCACGTTTCTACAATTGTCTGACTGCAAGAGAGTTTAGTTTGCAAAGAGGGGCCGAGGGCTCCAAAAGAAATTGTGTCCAAACACCTTCATCAGTTTATCAGATTTATCAGTTTCAATGCCCTTTCAAAGGCATTTCAGAAGCCTATTTTTTACTCTTGTTGCGGTGAAATGAAAATTAAAGACAAACATTTACTTACCAAGCTCTGTCAAGCTGCTGTTGTGGGTAAATAGATGGAATGGAAATAACTTACTCATTTAATAACACATTTGCGTCAGTAGACTTTGGAGAAGTTTATGACCCACACATGTGGAGCTTTGCCTTTGGCTACTTGTGGCATATAAAAACACATAACAGATGTTAAACCTATATACGCTGTATTCATACCACATAACAGATGTTAATCACACATGCGTGAGATATATCAATCTATACTGTAGAAAAATACAAATACAAACTAAAAAATAGAATTAAAAAACTAAAAGTATGGACTGTCCGGGACGGAAGTGTATATTCTGTTTATTATGACATTTCAAGTCGGGAGAATTAAAAAATTGCATTTTGGAAAAAGGCCTTGATTTCCTTAGTGGCTCTTGACACATATATTACCTGCCTGAGGGGAACTATACAAACTGTGAGAAAAGGGAATATGTCATCACTTGATTTCCTGCTTTACATTGGATGTGGGCTGCATACCAATTAGTGAACTAAGAGACACAGAAGTGATTAAATGGGATGTTTTATTGGACATCCATATTTTAAGAGATACTGTATTGTCCTGGATCATCAGTCTCACTGATGATATTAGAGACACAAATGTTCAACAATCGGGGGTTAGAGACAATTTGCGGTTTAATAAAAAACTCAATAAATTACACTGACATGGTTACAATTATAGACCTGATAATTCTTGTAATATATTACACTGTATTATCTCTCCACTGTATGTTGAACAGCCTCTTGTAATTCTGAAGAGGATATAAAAGCCCTGTCGCCTGTAGGGCACTGGCAGAGCCTCCCTCGCCACGTGGGGCCTTTCTCGTCTAAACACAGTATCATGGCTGACTGCCCCATCACCTTTTCACCGGGCAAGCCAGCAGAGAGGTGCGCCCATGTGTGGGTGGTTGCAAATGGTTGCGAATGGGCTGTAGGTTGGTGGGAGTGTTGGGGGATGGAGGATGTCCCTTGAACCTATTAATAGCTCTCTGACAAAGCACCTCGGGGAGATATCACACGCTCCGCTGGCCTCCTGCACAGAGAAGCGTCTGAGTGGCTCTCCAGAGATGGGCATTCCTTACGGACACGCAGGAAACACAACCCAGATGAAGGGCATCATGTTGTCTTTGAGGAGAGTTGAGTGCGTCTAAGTGTAGTTCATGGCAAGTGTGAGAGATTTCTTTGTAAAAATACACTGTAAGCACATATGGAGAGGATCCCGATGTGAAAAGCATTCAAAACATCTACTGTACTAGCTGTAGACCTGAAATTATTTTACAAAAGAGGTTTTAAAACGACTGTAATATAAAGGGTTTGCAGCCATGCTAGCGCATCTGTGAGTCTCTATTTAGACACGGCGGTCCTTTGAGAAAAACGCTAACATCCTGATATTTAGGTAAAATAGTAACCATGTTCACCATCTTGGTTTAGCAAGTGAGCATTCCAACATTTGCTTATAACACTAAACAGAAGGCTGATGGGAATCATGGATGTATAAAGAGAACAGCTTTGGAGGCAGGGCCCATTCATTCCTATTAAAGTTGCTCAGTAGCACATGCAAGCAAAATTCCTCGACTGCTGAGTTATAAAATTACCCAGATATCCCGCACTGCTTCTGCATCCGTGGGTCTTATAGAGAATGCGCACTTGTGTTTCTTGTAACCACGCCTCCAAGCTGCTCGGCCTTATTCATTCATTTGCATGAATGGAGGAAGGAGACTAACATCTTTCAGCAATTAGTGCTTTTTACATCTTTTAGGACCTTACAATTTAGATAAGGGCTTTTCAAGAGTTCATACTGGGAAGTTGATTTACCTCAAGAAAACATAACTGCTGAGTAACAGACGTCTCTTTTCTAATTTAAGTCTATAGAAAAAGTATTTTTGAGCCCAATGGTATCACATGATTGACCTTGAAGTTGCAATTCTCGGTTTGGCCGCTATCAAAACTGGCTTCAAAGCCCGGAACTCTTCCTGGGGGTTTCAAGTATTTCACTACAAACCAAGAATGTCAACCTCATGCTGGCACTAGAGAGAAAGTCAGGTGAATAAAATAATTATTACAATTATACATCATCTGGGGACAATGAACAACTGTTAACAATTTCATCCCAATCCATCCAATAGTTTTTAAGGTATTTCAGACCAACGGACCAACATTGCCATACATAAAAACGTTTTATGCTCAAATACAATCAAGTATGAACACTCTGTAAAGCTGTTCGACCATGTGTTGTTTGAAATTGAAGATTATATTGCAATTTTGTGGCCGAAGCATTTGGGAACAGTTTTCTGTATGATTCAAGATTTCACCTCTGACCACCGAGTCACAAAGCAGAAAATGAACTGTAAAATGAAAAAAAGTTGCATTGAAGTGACAAGTGAGCTACCATACTGGTCTTAAATGATATTAGGACAGATAACCTAACTAGATGTGAGTGAGTCAAGGACACAGTCATTAGCATTCAGATCCCCCTTCATCAATGTAGGACGTGTTGATGAGTTTGACCCGGGGCTGGTGGATGCCAATGATTTCCTACATTTCGCAAGGAAAGCAGTCTCAAGTCTCTGGCGTGAGGAAAGAGAGTTGCTGTATGGTTCTTCCATTATTAATACATCTGAGAGGAAAACTCTGTTTTCAAGCTTGTATAGTGAGGTGAAGTTTTGCCAAATTATGCCCACTTGAAATTCAATGAATAACTTATAGCTCCATCAATAACTTCACTTCTATTTTCTGCAAAATAGTAGTTATTAAACCAAATGAAAGATATTAACTTTGTTTAAAATATTTAAAGATAAATGGCAAATGTGACAAGGGGCTAGCTGAATGGGATGTTTTGTTGGAGAGAGGAAATGAGTATTAAATGGTATTGAATATATATATATACTTGATGTATATTAAATGGGGATGATGATGTAATCGACAGAGCACTCAGCAGCCTCTACCTGCTCTTTAATGAACTGGTCTTAACTAGAACTTTGTCATGAACCCTACTTAATACAATCATAAATTAGATAAGGCAACCATCATATTCCCATTATGACCAATTAGAGAAGTTTACAACAGCAGAGTGGCAGGTGACTAGAATAATAGTTAACCTTGACACTAATAAAAGCCTACTGTATTTATCCCATCGTCCATAAAAATGTATCTGATACCATCTTGGTGCGCTCAAGCCTGTAACCAAGGGCTGATCGATAATAAAAAAAACTCCTTGTAGTTTTACAAGATTATATATGTAGATCATTTTTGATGATATTATGGACGGGACATTTTACAGTGTCGTTCAAGTGTTTGGGACTGATAGGGCATTAATTTGATGCAATATGGACAGCTTCTAATAAATCATCCATTTTATTATCATTGTAGAGCAGCTCTGGACGTGGCCTTGTAAACTTTAAGTCCTGATCCAGGGCTCTGACCATCTGGGCTGTGTGTCCTGCCTGTCAGCTCAGCAGAAACCCGGGGATAACTAGGCGTAATCAAAGGGCACAGAGCCACGGACTGCCACTGTGGCTTACACCATGCATGTGACTTTTAGCGAGACAGGTGTACACGCTAGCAGGCAGCAGCTGGTGATCATGGAAATTGTTCACTGTGGTGGTACAGGTATGCTAATTGCCCATATTCTTCATCTTCTTGCGGTGCCATCACCAGTCATGATCTGTTACTGTGCATGATATCTGTAGCTTTGGAGCGATCAACATGATTTTGTGTGACCATGGATGCATTGGAATAAAGAGCATAACAGATAATGTCTAAAACAAGCTCTTTCTTTTAGCAATAACTACAGATCTTTAAAAAGAGAATCGTTTTGTTTTTTTTGCTTTTATGATACCATTCCCTGCGAGTTTTTGATGACAACTTTGACATCTGTTGTTTTTCTATCATTTTTGGGCCGCGTTATTTTTTAGCATCAAAACACTTGGCATTGAACATATGTCCTGAGTAGATGGCTTGCTGCACTAAAAATGATTGCAGCAAAGCTGTTTAAAGCCAAAATAATTGCAGAGGTTGAAAAAAAAAACATATTTTCTAAGCCAAGTATGTCATTTCAGATCAGTTTAATCAGTATGGTGCACCATCACAACATGCAAACAACTATTGAGGCCACCCTCGTAAAATAATTCCCTTATTTTCATTCTATAAAATCATCAACAGAAGAAGATACGAACTAAATCAGGAAGGTAGCATTCTAACCAACTGAAAGGCAGACTGTATTTTCTGCTTGCATGACCTCAAATTTAAACATGAATAATTCAAAGTAGCAGTAAAAATACAGATGTTACATCTCAAACAACCAATTCTGTCGGTTTTCTACATCTTTTAAAATCGTTCTTATCAAATTGGATCCCTTGTTGTGGGAAGGGATGGCACTGGTTGTTAGCTTCAGTAATGAAAAATGATATCATTTTGCCCGTCTCCTAAAGTTACTGCAGCATCAGCTCTTGCAAATGCTGTGGTCGAGTATAAAGACAATCTCTGCTCTGGATCAGTCAGCCCCGCGGAGCCTCAACCAACACTGCTTAGGTTGTGCTGAGCATCTCTGGGCCGGCAGCCAGAGCTCTCTAGACACAACCTAGACAGAAAGAGCCAAACAATGCCACCCTGCATGGCAGCTGCCACACACTCACCAAAATCCCAGTATCTGAAGTATGTGAAGTCAAAGCCCATAGGATTTCATTCTCAATACAAAGAGGACATCACTGAGGAAAAACACGCACAATATATGTGTGGCATGCAGAATATCAGAGCCGTTTTACATTTCTGCACACCTTTATCAATACATAAACACAAAACCCGTCCAGGACTATGGCATACATGTGTGCATATTAACATATTCATGGCTCATCATCAGTTAATTTCCAACACGCTGGACAGGCTGGGCAACATGACGAAAGAAATATTGGTACACTGGTACAATCAAACCTGCAAGTGAAAAAACATTAACCCATAGATACCCAGATCACCATGTTTTTGTCTTCTTAAGGGGGTACAGGTGATTTTGTGGAAAATAGCAGGTCAAGACTATATGCCGCATATAAAGAAGTGGTATTGATTATCTGAAAGCTGGGAACCGGAAGGTTCATTTCAGATGCAGCTCAGCACTGAGTTTGCTCACAGTTAGAGTGTGAGCAAACTCAGTGCTGTTAGAGTTGTTAGAGTCATAAATCCATAATAAATAATAATTGATTCATGCGTTCATTAAAAATAATTGTGAGAGTGTATTAGGGCTTGGAATATTATTATGAAAGTATATGATGGCCATCCCCATGCTCACTTGTGTCTTATAAGTTGTTGCAGGTATTTTTGGGTTGATACCATTTGTGACACAAATTTGGTGCTAAATTAAATAATAATTTGCCACTGCAGAAGTGATAAAAAAAAAGTATAAAATCCTCCAAAATACCAAATTAAGAAACCAAGACCTTGAGGAATGGCATCTATATACAAAGTTGTAGATACCAAATCACATCATGGTATTTTTTTTCTGATGCAGTTTCTCAGTTTCCAATCGAAAGAGATCTCCATATATATATGTGGAGATCCCTTTCAATTGGAAAGGCATACATCCTCTGAATGCCCTCAGTCTCTGGTCAAGTTTCAACAAATGGTCTCAATATGTGAAACAGATAGTCAGGGGGACTAACGTCATCACACAGGAATTGACCTGGGCTCATTGGATTCACAAAAGTCTCAGTTTTCCAGTCTTACCCAATTCATGCAATTCCAAGACAGTTTAGGTATGCAGATATAATCAAATACACCATTTTAGAAGAGGCAGAAATAATATATTTATGCTGTCTTCAAAACACTGCATTGTTTTTGCCCTTAACAGTATGGATTCCACTTATGGTTAAAACCCATAGTTTAAGAAAAAAAACAAAAGATATCAGGAAGTACCGAATAGATAAAAAAAATTAATCTGTGCATCACATTCAGCAGTGTGACTTCAGGGAGTAACATAGTATATAAGGCATAAACTTTATTAAAATACTAATTTAATGTATTTAATTGTATAGCGATAGGCAAATTTCTCTAATCTGAATTTAGAGTTGATGCCAGCCAGTGCCCATACAACCATTTATTTTCAAGACTTGGAAACATTTGCATGCCTATCCCCATTACAATATCAATTTTGCATGCACTGTTCATGACAGCAAACTTGCATGTGGAGCACTTTTCGATATTTACTGTTCTGGGATACTTTTAGCCTTTAAGTTTTAAATAAAGTCAAGTCCTGAGGCAGTCAAAACCAATTTAAATCAAGTAGAACAGTCAACGTGTCCAGCAGATGCTCCCATTTTTTAAACTCAGTCGAGTCGGATTCTCGATTATCCAGAATGTTCTTTTATGATATTGTATGTAGAAGTAAGACAAATCAAAAAACAACAGTAGATGATAAGATGAAGTGACTAAAAGATTGAATGGTTAAATGATTGCAGGTTTCTATTCATGCCCTGGTTGTAGCTGTCTGTGCTCTTATAATGGAGCTCATGCAGGGATGTCTTACCATCGTAGAGCTGGAAGTCTTGAATTATCATTGTAATAAAGCAATTAAAATGTAAAGTAGAGGAATTCAATCATAGATGTGTGAGGCAATATATACTGCAATGTCAGAAGTAATGTGTCTAGATCAAGCATGCGTCAGTCCTCAGGTCACAAGTCAACCCCTCTCTCACTTCTTTTCAGTAATGTGTTGAAACATGGTGAATTGATGAGGATATTTAAGCCGAGGGGGCTTCAATTGTGCCAAAAGATTATTATTCCTTACTCCTGGTCAATATGTAGTTTAATCCGGCATGAAATTATTTTTTGTTCAAGATGAAAACTGAGAGCGCTTGTCATCATTTTGGGATGTTTGTGCCATCAAAATGTAAGGCTTTATAGATAAATACTTGCTCGCAGCAGGGTGGGGTTTACTTTATTTCATAGCTGTCACAAGGCATTATGCACCCTCCGTATCGGCATCTCCAATGCAGACATGCAAAAGCTAACGGATCTAGACTCTCTAATATTTGGTGCGCTACACCATCTGAAACTCCCATCTATTTATGATTTACTCTCCATAAATTGTGTTATCATTAGCACAATTGGTTCAAGTAGGTTGTACTATGGATCATTTAGTATTATGTTTTATAATTATAGCCATAGCATCATTTTGCGTAACAGTATTCATGAAAACATTACAGAAATAATCACAAGGTTATGGTATTTTTCATTCAAATGACAAATACAGGCTTAATTTTAATGTATAGAACAGACATAGGATTATGTAAGATATAATGAACAGATCTTGTCAATCATGAGTGTTTCTCTGTATCCGTGTTCATTCCATGAGCCCATGCAGTCATGAGGCTGAAAACACACTCCAGGTAATTACATTGGCCATTATCCATTCTACCCAGACTTCATGTTAACCCTTTTTCGAGAATATCTGAGATCAGTCGAGTTAAACAATGCAGCTAAGTTTGTCTTTTCTGGGACTCTGGTTGTTTTTAACATTTCTGCAGTCTGTACAAGTCATCTGATAAACTTCAGCAAACAGCCTACAAAGGCACCACGAACCGTTCTCCCGTATCATCATTCCGGCCACCACAACGAACACACAAAACAAACTGGCCAGAGACAGGAAAACCAGAAGCTTTTTTTCTGTGCTTACTGTAACCCCTTGGCTTTTAATAACTAACAACCAAACTCCATCCAGTCTTCTGGCAATCTAGCTGGTGACACGGCACAATAGTGAGGCGGCTAGTGATAAATAGCTGGACTTATATATTATGAACCCTATATTGTTGTCATCTAGCCAGCACATCAAGTGGAGCGTGTACATACCAGAAGCGCTGGAGTTTTTTTTGTATTTTTCAGGGTTGAAATGGATGTTAAAAAACAGCCTCACCTGAGCCCAATCCTGTTTAACATTGTAGTGATTAAGCAAGCTTAGCTGGTTAAGCCTAATCCTCAGCGTTGTAATCCTTACTGTATTTCAACATATCAAACATTTTAATTTCCTGCATAGTGGAAGATGTTATGATGCAGCATCTGAATGTGCACCGGAAATTCCATCTGCTGATGTTGGCACATTAGTCAGTAGATTAATTTTCCTCTTTACGATGAATAGCAGCAATACTTACAGAGCCTGAAAGCTAAAATGGTTAAATAAAAATCTCATGAATTTCTCTGTGTAGACTAAAATCATATTACTTTTTCAGTGTCCCTCCCATTATGGTAAAGGGTAAATGTAAAAAACAATTGTAGCCACATCCATAAGTAATTACAGTGAATCTCCGCCTACACTACAGGGTCCCAAAAGAACAATGAACAAGATGAGACATTTCAGTAAATGGCTGTGAATAATATCTTAAGAGGTTGAGTAATACACTTAGAATTTGCTGGAACCATCCCTTGTACCCTTTAATCAAGTGGAAGAACCCTGCATGAACCGTTTCAAGGATGCATGAGTGTTCAGGAGGCTCAAACCCACAGCTTCTCCTACTGCTTCTGACACTGATCAAACCAATACTTACAGCACCTACAGTAAACTGCTGGAGTTGTACTCGGTCCACAGGGCTGGCGATTCAAATTTTCAAACACAATTCCAGTCTCACCTCCAAACAACCAATAAAAAAATGGCTTGCCCTGCAGCTTTTCAACTTTCTATACAGCAGTTATGAAACGCCATTGTAGCGAACCGGCAATCACAGTTTAATGGGTCAGCCTACCCTCCTGGCGTGAACTCAAAACTTCAGAAGGAGGCGATTTACTGCCAATCACACATTAATGGAACAGATGGCTCGTTCTGAAATAAAACAGCCACTCAATAGTTCAGAAACAGAATTAACTAAAGCTGGGGGAATATTTCACACCAAGTGACCTGCTCAGCTGCAATAGAAAGTCAACAAGCAGAATAAAGTAGAAAAGTATTGCATCAGGAGAGGTGTACAGTATTTCATCAGACTGATAAAACTGTGCTGCTTTGAGAAAAAAACTTGCATGTATCAGTAGGTTGAGCAAGTACAAATGATACTAAGGTTAACTTTTCTGCAATACAAAGGAACTTAATACTGCATTTTTCCAAACATCACATCTACTTTCAGCTAAGCATCTCCACTCCTTCCTACTTCAACCATTGTCGGCGCTTAGCTTTGGAAGCTGTTTTGGCACAACTTACTGTTTCCTCCACTGTATTGAAATAACTGCCAATTTCGATTTTTTTTTGTGTGTGTGGATGCTTATTTGTTCAATTCTGGTTTACTAATGCCAAGACCAAGACCCACATGAAATTGCAGCACATGCCCTTTGATATGCCATATCTTGGTGCCAATTGTTCAAGCTGAGTCCCTTCTTATGGGTTCATTTCCCACTCTGTTAAGAGAATAGCTGCTATTTTTAGTGGCCTTATGCAGTGTATGCAATGCAGAGAAGATCTTTGACTGCAGCTGCACATCTGTTTATAAAAGCTACGTGTTTGTCCCTTCATGTAGAAACTGAAAGTCAATCCAATAAATCAAATGGCAGTGGCTTAGCTCTCATTAATCAGTCTTGGATATGTAGTTAAAAAGCGTGTGCCAACATACATGTCAGAAAATATTACCAATCTTTTCCGTCAAAGCAGATTAGTTCTAGTCACGTCCCGCACTATCAAGGGAGGCCATCTTTCATTGTCTTTGATTCCGCAATCTGAGCTTTGAAGATAGACATCAGTTATAGACCAACAGGCAAGAATTTTACACCACGTTCTTGAACTCTTATCAGAGGAACAGTGTGTCATAATAAATCTGAAATTCATTTCAAAGGAAATGACATCCCTTAGTATTACCTGAAATTAAGTCATGCTAAGTGAGGGTGGATATTCTCAAAGTGTAGCCAACCTTGGTTTAAATTTATCCTGGATTTATAGGGATGAATATTAAGTCGGAACTGACTTTTGTGTCCAGAGACCAAGGGGCTGCTTTAGAGTAAGAGGAAGTAAAGGAGCTTACAGACACACAGTGATAGATCTGAGATCAATGAGGTAAACTCTGAGGGACTGTGATACTCAGTTAATGTTAAATGAGAGGGGGGTGCTGAAACATTGTTACCACGGGCAACTACAGCACATAGATAGCAGTACCCTGTGCTTAGCTCAGGTTACTGCCATTACTATTAGTTGCTAATTTTGGTTCGTGTAAAGGGTAGAGGTGAAGAGCAACATCTGAACCCGAGGCTATTAATATATATTCTACCAACATGAAGCTTATACTGCATCAGGGTCTGCATATAACAGGTTAGCCATGGCATTAACACACCTGCATATTGTTTACTGGAAAGTAAACCATCTAAAGTCTGTTTGGTGTGTTAATGTCTGATCATATTTTTCATGAATATGAAAAATGACTGACTGGGGAATTCCTTCGTATGCTACCTCCCAATGGTAGCAGTTACATGTATTATTCTAATGTTGGCGGGCTAAAATGCCAAATGTTACATGTCAATTTGAGATGATTACAATGCAAAGTATTAAAAAAATCAAAGCTATCAATTATATTCACACTAATGTAATACATGCTTATTGATTTTCAATGGGGCGGTTGCAATGAAAGAATGAAGTTAAAAGAATGAAATTTCATTGTTCTTTGACGTGAACATGCCAGAAAGCAGGTAATGGAAGTCGACAATGAAATGGGTGTGCACCACTTAAACCATTATAACTTAAATGTGATAACAGTTCAATCGCAGCTATTCAAAGCTGTGGAACTCCAAAGAACGGGCTTTAATTACTTTATGGGTCAGTGTTTTAAGATCGACTCAGCTTTCGGTGTGCATTTAGGAGGATTGCAGCCAGCAAACTAGATCTGCATGAAGACGATGCAATTCAGTAGACAATGGTAGTGATGTCCAGAGACGCTCACAAGTCATTTTATGCAAATCAGAGTCAAGTCTCTTATGGTAGTAATAAGTGTTCTATTATTTGCTCCATTCCATTAGGTCTGCTTACAACACTGCAAAGCTATAAGGAATTCAACGCATGCACTGTATTATCATCCCTCCTTTTTCTATTAGCATTAAAAATCGCAATAAAATAACAATTAGTTCACTGTGGTGAATTTCTATTATAAGAATAATTACGATTATGCTCCCCTGAGTGACTTACAAAGCTACCTACCTTGCTATCCTATCATGGTCGTGTAGTGGGAAAAAAGAGCCGGATTTGCAAAATACAGGAAATATCATGTTAGAAAGAACAAACTCACACAATATTGCTAATATGATTTATAAATAATGCATTTGTGACTGTTTGATTGAGGTTTGTCCTATCAGTAATGCAAATATTTGTTTCTTACCAAAATGTAAGGTAAAGTATGTTTTAGTGCCATTTTAAGAGTGTTAAGCATACTTTGATAATGATCAGGATAATATCTTGAATCATAACCATTTTGGCCAGGATAATTGTGACATGACATTTTCATGTCCTCCTATGCTCTCTGATCCCGCAGGACTGAAGAGTGAAAATATGTATTGTATTGGTCAATAATGGATCGTCAACAATCTGCAATTGGTATAGGCAGCAAAAATACTGCTAAGATGAAAGGGGAATAAGAGAGCAGTCCAGAACCAGTCCAAGGGCCGAGGCAGCTGTTGATGATACACAACTCTTCAGCAACTGGGCCACCCAAAAACCGCATCATGGATTTATAATGAATTCCAAAAAACAAATCACATTACAAAGTTTGATGCTTTTCCAAAACCCTGGTAGAGGAAATGGCTGTTGTGATGAAGAAGCCAAGTCTTTCAAGTAGAACCCTTCATTCACCAAAATGTAATTTAAATAAACCCTCCTAGCCTTTGTCCAGAGAGAAACTTTCAACGGCCGTCTCTGTGTTTTTGATTATTATATTGCACCTCTCTCACCACCTTCCCATTTCGACACACACACACACACACACACACACACACACACACACACACACACACACACACACACACACACACACACACACACACACACAAGATTGTAGCCTGTTGATTCACAGAGGATATTGTGCAATTTCCAGCACCATGCCTCAACGTGTTTCTAAAGATACAGCTACAAAACCTCTACCTGCAACTTCATGAGTAGTGCCAAAATCTACACCAACACTCTCTGCATGCCTGCCTTGGCATGATGATAATGTAAAATACCCAGAAGAGGCAAACTGTGGCATTAATAATCAAAAAATGTATGAAAAGGGGCCCTTTTTTCAATTGCGATCCATTCTGATTTGTAAAGCAGCTTCTGATTCAAATGAGGGAATCAGGAAAAAGTGCTGATGAATACATTTCATAGATAATTATATTGTACTTTTATGCCTGCTAATTCATAAAAATAGAATTGACAATTTTTTTGCAAAAGGAGAGTGATACCACTGGGCGGCAGACAAGGGCTTGCAGCTGAACATCCCCCCCCCCACACACACTGCCACACCTCCACCCCACTATGGCTTAATACTCTTTCTTACAGGAACACTGCGGCTCTTAGTGCCCAACCAGCCAGGCCAGAGGGGGGTGGGGTTGGGGGGTGCACTGCAGCACAGGAGGCTCACTTCAACAATAGCGACTCAGATTTCCCTCCATTATCTTTGAAGGAAGGACGACAAATTTGGTTCAGGCTTTGTTCTATGACATTGGATATTGTATGAAACTATGCGGCTTTGAACATTTTAAATAAGAATTCGACAGCTGAATAAATTCACAATATACAGATCTTTAAATCATATCTTAGAATATCTTTTTTTAGAAATACCCAAGATGCACGCTGCTATATAGTCACCATTGTGTAACTACAGATCTGTTTGCTTGTCCATACAGGTATCTAGATTTTACGCAGGTCTGTCCGTCTCTATCAAACCAAAAATCATATTGGCTCTCCTTCGAGACATAAAGTTGCCCATGCAGTTTTCTGCTGAAAGAGGTCTTCCAGCTTGGAGGTTAATCTGGGATTTGTGCGGCTGTATGAATCAGCATTAAGCCCCTGACATTGACATAATAGCGAGGTTGCGTTCTCAGACACAGTTTAACAGAGTAATGGAGATCTCATTGCTGATGTCCGTGAAGCCAGTCTGGAGGAGGCCAGATTGCTGTGCTGCTCAGTCTGCTGTCCTCATCAGTCCTGCTATCAGACTGAGCTGCTGGACCCCCATCCGAAATCACCCGGACCTACATCTCTGTCACCCTGACCCTTTACCATCACCTCAATAATGGGGAGAGGATAGGAGCTTACTTCTCCTTAAAAAGTGAAAATAGAAAAATATATGGGCCGTTTTTAGGTTTTGACACTAATGCCATATTATTTCCTTAAAGAAAGGATTATGATAATTCAGATTAAAGTGTTCAATTATTGCAAATAAATTGCAAAGTGATTTTAGATTTAGGTTCCATTTTCCCTGTTTTAAAGTGACCATCTTTACTATTTCTGTAAGACTTAGCATTCATTTAGCCAGAGAAATATGTGTTTGATCACACCACGACATATGTATTTGAAAATCCACTTAAATGATCACTGGAAATGTCCTTCTGGGTGGTAGAGCTCAAAACTCTGAATTAATGTCGAGGCGGTTCAGTGGGTTAACGCTACTGTATGTGGGAGGTGCAGCGATTTTCATTTACAGAATCAATTCAGTCAGCACTGTGGAGAGATCATGAACTCGTGGACAATTATCGCGCTGATGACAAGAAGAGTCCAATCATGGATTCGTAATGATGCTCCGTTTTCATGCTCTGTGAAAAGCCTCCAAATAAAAGCTATAATCACTCTCACGCAATTGTAGCCTAGCACCTTGTTTTTTCCTAAATGCTCTCCTATATTTGCCATGGAGGTTAAACTGGACGTCCGTCGTCCGTCGTCCCTCTTGTTGTTTTTTTTATGCGTCATATCTGTGAAAGGAACGTGGATAATTTCTTAATGGGGCAATCAAATGCATTAAAGGGCTGGAATCAAACTCTAGAAACACAAATCACTAAGCAAAACATAACTATCCTCTCCTAAAAACAACTGAAGGGCAACGACAGAAAAACATGCTCATGTGATCGATGGGCGCCATGACAACAACATTATAACAATATAACACCATAATATCTTATATCCAGGTAGAAAGTAGCCGTGTTTCCATGCACAGATTTTTACGCGTATGGAAGTATTGCATTTAAGAAACTGAATGAAAACAGCGAAATTTGATAAAACTTTCTTGCAAAAACAAAATATTTTTAAGCTCACCTAAGGTTTTTTTTGCCTCTGTCAAAAAATTGTTAAACAGGCCCTATTATGCTATTTTCCGGGTGCATATTTTTATCTCAAGTTACAGTTACAACATGTTTACATGCGTTAATGCTCATAATCCTCCTTGTTTTTCTCATCCTGGCTGTCCTGCAGCACCTCTTCTCACCCTCTCTCTGAAACGCTCCGTTGTAGCGCTTGCTCCTCCAGAAAGCAAAGTCGGCCCTGATTGGTCAGCTAGCCCGCTCTGTTGTGATTGGTCAACTTTGCACATTTAAAAAAACTCTTCCTCCAGCTCCATCTCTGTCTTTTGTTGTTTGAGGGCCAAACTAGCTGGAAGGAGTTTTACGTCACTTCCGTAACATTGTGACCTCATAAAGTTATGGAAGTGAAGGAGAGAATTCAATCGAGCCATTTCAGGCAGCTCAGGAGCAGTGTGTCTGAGGGAGAGGGCAACTTCTTTTAGGCGTGGACTTCAGGTTTTACATTCTATGGACCTTTTACATTTAAAAAAATATATATAACACACTAAAGAGGGGAAAAGTGGAAAAGCATAATAGGGCCACTTTAAAACATTGACAATTTAATTAAAAGAACACCCAACATTAACAATACAATGCTGCTTAAAAATTACAACTACATTATTCAATTCCCATTTGTTGTAATCACCAAAACCCCTTGACCAAAAGTTAAATCCCAGAGAGACGGTCAATAAGAATGAATCATACTAACTAAAAAACTGTAAAAGTGTCACTTTAGACCGCTGGTAGAACAGTGGACATCTGCTATGAAGTTTGAGAGATCTGATAACCAATGCCCCTAGCTTTAATTAGCTCACAACACTGGGCATGAACAATTATCTTCCTTCAGCCATCCACAGGGAGGAAACGTTACCCGCTGCAGGTTCTCTATAGGGGATGCCTGGGCAGCTGCACATCTAATTACACCTATGGGGAGAATCTCTTGGATAGCAGAGTGGTCCAATTTATGCTCATAGTGGGCAATTAACAGGCCCTGTATGCCAATGGCAATGACTGAGCATTTAGTGTTATTAAAAATACACAGTGTACATATGTCCTGCTTAGAAATGTGTTCTGTGGTGAGTGACTGATGCATACAAGGCTTAACCTCCTCTCAACCCTGTACCCCATGTGTAGTGTTTAATTGCATGAATATTGCAACAGTTACTGCAAGTCCTTTCACATGTTGTATCAGCAAAATCGCAAGTTTTTAGAGATACCCACTTGAATTATTCATTTTAACACACGCACATAACACACGCATCCTCTAATTCCTGCAGAGTTCTGATATTGGAAAGTCCATAAGACAAATCAATGGTCTATTTTCCTGAATGAATATCTCATGTTATCCAAATGATATCAATGGAGTTAATCTTTGTTTCTCTTTGTGAAATATGAAACGGATCCCACACAAAGACATGCACTCAGGCATATGCTTTAATGAGTGGGCTACACGTACTCCCTCTCAAAGATCAGTAGAAGATCTGTCTATTGGACTTGCTTTCAAATTGCCAATTTGGCCAAAACAACAACATGGATAAATTAATCACGATATTTCACATTTCCATACACCACATGTAAAGTTGGGAGTGGAAATGTGAGCTAGCCCTATACACTTATTTCAATATTTTTCCATTCAAAATAATCAGAGATTACATTTTCAAAAGGTCAGTTTGAATAACACAGCCCACGGCAAACTTGAGGCACACCGTTTCAGGAGGGTCCATGTTCAATAATGTATGAATGCATGCTGTTTCATTAAAATCCATCTCAATTCAGCTATGTCTTTGATGAATATCCCATTACTGAGATAACCCTTTTATGCAAATAAAATGTCAGTGTTTTGACAGTTTTCTGGACAGAATTCAGGGTGAAATGATTTCCCAGCCCATTTTTTTTTTTCAGCCGGAAGGCTTTGGGACCGAC
Source organism: Anoplopoma fimbria (assembly GCF_027596085.1). Classification (NCBI taxonomy): domain Eukaryota; kingdom Metazoa; phylum Chordata; class Actinopteri; order Perciformes; family Anoplopomatidae; genus Anoplopoma; species Anoplopoma fimbria. The sequence continues at coordinate 10,109,562 of NC_072452.1, read as the reverse complement.
TGCACCCCGCAGTCAGCCTGCTCCTAGCAAAGCGGGATGGCACTCCGGAGCTGTTTCAGCATTACTGATGATTATTCTGTGCTCTCTCGTGCACTCGAATTCAAGACTGGGACAGTCACTAATTCATGATAAGCTCATACATAATATATGCCTGTTTTTCTTTGATATAAGATGACTAACTGCATTTACTGCAAGTCAGCAACTGATGATCTTTGTGGAATTTTCTTGGGGAGTAGGGTTATTAAATTATACATTTTTGTCACATTGAATTTCTTACTTGAGTGTGCTTTGTGATATGCCCCTTTACCATTTCTTGAAGTTTTTTTTTTTATCCAGCGTACTCTGCTTTAGGTCCAATGATATGTCAGTTTATCCATATGGATGAGCCAAATTTTTTTTTGCCTTCCAGCTGCCATGCATGGATGAATTGGAAGAAAAGCCACTGGAAACTCAGAATAAAAATGAGAACGCATCGACATATGGCCTGTCAGAAATAATACAATATGGGGTTTCCCAGTAGCATAGTCCTTACTGCAGTGGCAGGGGTTCATATCTGACACATCGCCCTTTGCTGCATGTCGTCCACTCTCTTTTTCACCCCTTTATCCTGACTTTCATCATCAAATAATGTGAAAATGTAAATAAATAAAAAATAAATGCTAAGTTTAATATTTTTCCTATCCATATTCCTGGTGCCCTCCTGAATTTAAGATTACTGACAGGCCACTTCATATTTCCAGATTTTGAGCAAAGGCAGGTTTGGAGGCCTCACCTATAGCACACGACTAAAGGTCATCCCTTTGATAGAGGGGGTCATGAACTCGCCTGCTTCGCCCTGCCACTTGGCAGCTTGCCTCTTTCTGGAGCATACTGTAGCTTTTCTCTTTTTTTTGTTTTACACCCCTGTCTTAAGCGCCTGGCAGCTGACACTGAAGCCACTGGCCTTTACTTGTTTGTTTTGAAAGCAGTTGCCAGAGTTAAGTGAACTCTAAACCACTGAATAAACAGAAGTAGATTCAGATGCTGTAAATATAAGAAGCAAATATCAACATAAAGAATACAGTTGTTGTTACTATAAACTCAAATTCACTGAATAATTTACATTCCTGAAAAATTACCCTGTCTACAATTAAATTGTATTGCATATTTAACACAGACATATGTGAGTTAACCTCAAGTTCAACCAAGTAACTTTCTTGATTGGTCAACAAGCACGTGAAAATGCAAGCAACACAATATACCTGATTGCCTCATGGTCAATTAAGGCTTAGGGGGAAGCAGATGAAATCAATGATGTTCTTCCGGAGGATTTAATGGAGAATTAAGACATGTTAGGAAATGTCCAACACCTCCCACCATTAAAAACTTTAAGGCTCATGCGGGACTCTGTGTGTAAATAAAAGAGGGCAATAATAAGCTCCCCATTCCTGATAATTGCAGTCAATTTAGCTATGAGTAGATGTGAGAGTGAATGGAGCTGGTGTTATCTACATGGGGCCAGCCTGTGATAGCAACGCAGAGTCCCGGGGTCCTAGGAGACTAATAACACAGTAGGATTACTGAGCGCTCACTCCGCTTGCACCAAGGACATTTGCCAATAACAACTTTATCTGCCTCCTCCATGCGCCTTGGGTTCTGGCATTTGTAACCGCTGGAAATTAAGAATCGCTTTGTTTCGTCTCCAAGCTGGGGACTGTTGACTGTGGCTGTAATCAAGACAAAAAAACCCAAAAAGGAATCTTTCTAAAAAACCTTTTTGATAAAACCTGCAGCAATTTCATCATGTCACTGTCATTTTGCCACGTCCTTATCAGTTGATTAATCAGGGAGAGTTGTCTGCTGAAGACAGCCAATGTGTGTTTTCATAGCGGCCCTTATCCGTCACAGGGATGTTATTATCTCACAACCTACTAACCTATTAATGGGGGCTGACAAAAGGCTTGCAACATTTTGATTTGCATAGATTTGTCAATTTAACCTCCATCGTTTTACGCTTGCGTCTGTCTCGTTACCATCCCACATCTTCAAAAGCTCTAATTATAATCTATTGTATGTGGTAATGATGTGATGTAAATACTTTTTGTATTGTAGCAATAATCAACATAGCATCCAATTTGAGCGTGAACCATGACTTGCTGAGTTGTTTCTTGATAAGTTGAGCAACAGAAATTTTTCTATTGAGAATTGTTGAATCTGAAATAATCTGTACTTCTAGCTATATGACAGGGATTTATCATTCGCATATCAATTATTTCAGGGTTTTGGGTAATTGGAATTGGTTGCCATTTCTCTGACAAATTATAGACAATACAATTGATCTATTTATCAATAAGTCAGAAAATTATCAGCAGGTAAATCAATAATAAAATAAGCCGTTAGTTGCAGCCCTTGCGTCCAACAAAATCATCCGAATTCAATCCAAATCACCAATACAGAATTGCAGTCTACTTTAATAACTACATGCCAGGGCACGGAGAAAGTAACATTAAACAAAGGCAATAACATGATCACATTTCCTGTGAACTACACAAACAATTATTTGCTCTTGTTGCAAAGCGTGTCTTCTTTTCATTTCCTGCTTCTCAGGATCCATATTTCATACTGGTGCTCTGCTCTCTACCTCTCATACCTGAGGTCAAAATGCAGATGTTCCCCCTTTAATTTGTGCCATTGTGCCACACTGCATGCTAAGAAAAATGTTGGCCCTACTCCCTGAAATGAGCCAGATGCTCCTGACTTTGTTGCACCGTAGGGAGCACCTGACATTAACACAGTGTTCTTCAGGGCTGTGTTTAATATGTAGAGGAGCCCTTTTTCTCTTTTACCAGACAGACCCCCCCCCCTCATTGGGTTGTCTCACCGTCTCACTTGCTTGAAGAGATGAATTCAAACCCTGACCCCCATCCAATGCACATGCCTGTGGTGATGAAGTGAAGCACACACAAAACATTTTAGAAATGCTGTCAGTTGGGTTTAAAGTTGTTTGAACATACCCCTCTCTCACATGTCAATTGCTGGTGAGTACAAACTGTGTACTCAGTTCCTCTCAGGGTAAGCAAAGTTTACAGTTTAATTGCTGCCTACGGCTCATCCTCTCTAGCTAAAAGGTATCAAAAGGGATCTCAATGGACAAAGTCTTAGATACCCCCAACCCCAATAACAACTATTTTCAAAAATATTTTTTTCTCCTATAAATCAGGACATTGTAATTAAAAATGAAAGACTAAATAAGGAGGCTTCCACCTTTATGAAAACATCAACATCCAAGTTAAAATCATTAACCGTACAAACCTTCCAACTTCCATCTTGTTCATGAGAAATAAATGTAAATTCTGCGAAGAATGTGATCAGTACTAGAGAATCAGAATCAAAGTAGGTCGGGTCTTTGTGGAATATAAAAGTAATCTATCAAACTCTGTAGAAGGTAATTTGCAATGCGGATGAAAGGGCACTTCAATATTTCCAAAGAATCTCTCTTGCTCACTTATTGCTAGTGTGCCACCATTGGTTCCTGTTCCTCAAGTTGTCTCCCACTGATCTAATCTGTAGTTCAACTTGTCAAACATGTATCAAAGAATACAGCAGCTCATAAAACACAACCACACACACAAAGTAGACCGACTGTTATTTCACTAGTTGTTTTTGGTGGATTTTTATTGGACCATTGATGAGTTAGAATGAGTTAGAATGTATAAATAGGCATACATAGTAGTAATCCATTACTATACATTTGTCTTCAGGGATAGAAATGTGCTGCAGTGAGATGTTTGAGTAAGATTTAATTAGACTAAATCCCTTAAAGTTTTTCCCAAAAGACACTTTGCAAAAAAAAAAAAAAAAAAAAAAAAAAAAAAAAAAAAGAAGAAGAAAGTCACACCTGCCATAAATGATTATAGGCTACAGTAGATGTGAGCTTAGTATGTGTGGTTAGGCTCCCTTGTCTGGCTGAATAAGTTCCTTTCAATTATAGTGACATAAACTGTCGAAAAGATGATAAGAACCTGAGCATTCGCCACCGAATAAAGTGCTGGAGGTTCACACAGTCACGTATCAGCCATTCTTTGTCTCACACTGAACAGGGCGTGTGGTGAGAATAGGAGCTTTTTGTCATGCTTGACATGAAACTGGTGGGCACGGATTTCATAGTAGGGGCATTTATTACACGGCAGACCACTTCTAGCGGTAAATAAATTGCGGTACATCAAAGGGCAGAATGTTACAATTGACAGTGGGCATTGTTATACCAGGTATAATATGAATGTTTGTACCTGCTTCAAACAAAACGTGTCACCTCATGACAGTCTGGTCTACTTAACAGCCCAGCACCTATTACTCACTGCAACCTCCTAACCTGCTCAAACATTAGCGATTAAAAACAGACAGCATGTGGGTTCAAAGTAGCAGAAGAAATGTAGTTAGCAAAGGGAAACGGGGCTGTTCGAAGGAGGGGAGCTGAAAAAGGGGAAAAGCATTGTACAGATGTGTTACATAACAAACATAAAAGAGACATTGTATGATGGCATGAGATGAAGTAGCACAGAGAGGTTAGTCGCTACTGGTTTGCCCAGTCTTACAGCTGACGGGGGCCTGAACGCTGGAGCTCGGTGGTTATTTCAGGGCTTGTTCCAGTCGGGGATGGGCCTTAGCAACATGCCACAGGACATTATTTCATGCATCACTGAGCTGCCTTGAAACTAATGCAGCCAGTTCTTGATTTTTCTTTTTTTTGTAACCTCAATGTACCTTATCCATGTATAACGCTGTTGGCAAATTAAAAGAAGTTTACAAACTTACTATTAAGATTCTTGTTATTCATTTAGAATCCAAAAGTGATATGTGGTAAAAGCACAGCACTGGTGACTGGATTCTCCACTTGCTGCACAATGTGGAAACGAAGACGTTGTGAATTAGCATTTTGCAAGTCCTGTCTTTAAACTGTGAATGACACTACAACTCTGGAAAACAATGGACCTCTAGGAACAATGGCTTCAGCACAGTAGCTACACATAAAACTATGTTGAGACCTGTAATTTGTGCTTTTAATTGTATGCTGTCCTGTCCAGTCCCGATAAATCCATAGGAGCCTGTATAAAACATGATGCCCATCTTTAGCTTTGCCAAAACACTTGGATGTTTTTATAGCACAGAATAATTACTAGTTTTGCAATTTGTACAGTTATTTATTCTGCGAACTGTGGTCATTATGGTATTGTCACAATGTTCTTTATCTTGACAATGCTCATTAGCTCCAGTCTGATCCACAAAGGGGGATTCAGTGTGTTCTGCTTGTGTGCAGCCATCATTGCAACCTTTTAATAAACTGGGAAACCCATTGTGAGATCACAAAACAAATACATTGTGGGGGGTTACTAGCTCCAGTTTCCTACACTTATGAGCAGCCCTAAACAAATGGTGGACCAGGGTCCGGACCTGAACTAACTGCTCTTAACCAACCTCTGACCAATTTCTATAATAATTTACTGACTCTGCTACTTCCTGGCTTCAGACTGTGTCTGAAGACACATTTACCACTTTAGATCAACTTACAGCTGCAGGTCAGCTTCTCCGCTGTGAACCTTATTAAAACCCAGAAAGGTTCCAGGCTGGCTCTCCAATTAGCACTGACACATGTGCATCTATTTTTTCACACCATCCCCAAATAAATATTTAAACTGCCCTTAAGTCGGTGTAAACCATCAACATTTTTAAATGTACTTTTGTAAAGTCATCTGTAGTGGTCATTTGCATTAAAAACACACAGTTCAAATGATTAGGAAATAAAAGTTGTCAAAAGTCATTTTAATTATGTTTTACAAATGAACTGCTTAGAGCTAGTGTTTGGAAGTAAAAGAGGGCAGTGTGCAGTAATGTGAAAACTTTCTTATTTCCTCATTTTTCAAGAATACATTTGAACACATCACGATAACCACACATATCAGATAGATAGATAGATATAATTTACTTTGGCCCAATACTCATTTTAACCACTTAGAGCATGAATGCATCATGATATAACTGAATGTTAGCCGTTAGCTCGATCTGCCAACATTACTTGCTCTCCTGATGCCTCTTTCAACACAGATTTGTTGTCAACAATGTACCAATATCAGGGATCAGAAAGCATTAATGCAGATCTCCCGATGGCATATTTTTACTGAAAATTGTCCAATAACGATTGCATGCCATATAACGGCAACAATCCAGGTTTTACAGTCCTCTGCCAAACAAAGCAAAAAATGCAAAAAAATAAATAAAAATATCATTAATAAATAAGTGCAAGTGGACCACCAAATCCATCCTTTCCTGATAAACCTCTCATTTTTTTCAGCATGGAATAGTCTTTCTATAAAAGGCACTTAGTAACATGGCTGCTCTAAAAAAAAAAAATGCTATGGTTGTAAAGACGAGCTTTTTTTAGATGAAATATACATTTCAAGCAGTGTTCTTGGAGACGGACCAAGGCTAGCTTTGCTCAAGGTAATCTAACATTGCTTGCATGTAAGTGGGTTTCAAAAACAGATATATACACACACACACACACACACACACACACACACACACACACACACACACACACACACACACACACACACACACACACACACACACACACACATATGCTCAAATAAACACACAGTTATTCATCACAAAACAGATATACAACATTTATAAGAGAAAGAAACCTAGGCAGCCCCTTGTGCTCTATTGGGATGCAACTATTGCCTTGACTGTGGAAGATAGTGTTTCCTTTAAATGTTAATCACTGGGCCAACATAATTAGCCGCTAGTCCAGAGTAACACCCCGTGTCAAATGAAGTGCCGGACTTTCCAGTGGAGAGTGATTGCACTTGAAAGTCTGGAAGATTACCACACATAAGCACAGCCTCAGACGAAATTTCCCGGTTGGCAAAACTTGTTATTTGCTATGCAATTGCCTTGAAGGTTTTGAAGATTTAGCAGTGGAAGTTGTGATTGTTGGACTAAACATCTACAGAGACGTTTTATGTGAAACTCCCCTCACATACTGTAGACTTATTTGAGTTCATAGTGGGCACTCACAGCCATGCTGTACACCTTGCCAATGCTCAGGGACAGAAAGGTTTGATGAAGTTTTAAATCTTGATGCCCTTACTTGTTTTGTCATTTAGTGAAGTGGAGACATCAGCAGACATTTTGCTCAGCTTTCAAATCTCGAGGCCTCATACGTTAAATTAATTGTTAAGACTCAGGCCTGCTCTTTTTCATGATACAGGGAATTAGACTGTCAAATTGCAATATCCATTTGTTGCATCTCCCTGTATTGATTTTTTATCCGTTTTGAGACACTGCCACATATTGTGCCTCTGACTGAGAAAAAACAAACTGTCTGAGATGCATTTACCAACTTCAGACATGGTTATTTCTGCACAATGCTAAAAATTTCTCCCAGGGGAAATCAAAGAGAGAAAGAAACTAATGATTCATTGAAATGATTCAATAACTCCATTTTGGTTGACCACAAAAAAAAGGATGTTTAACTAACGGAGGATTAAGGTGTACAACTGTGATGTGATCCATGAGTTGCATTCACAGTCGGTTGACTGTAAGTAATGCGGAACCTCGTGACCTGGGTCCAAATAGCTGTCTGGCATAAATATTGATAAAAGATGCAGGCGCTTCCACAGGCTGACAGAGTTAAAAGGCAGGACAGGCCAGACAAAGAGAAGTGGACAGCTATGCGGATGAATATACAAGTGCCCCACACAAATACACACAAACACACACAAACACACACAAACACACTACACTGTGAGTCCAACAGGATAAAAAGCACTTCAATTAGTGCAGGAAATATTGATTGCCATGCTTTCTTGGTGTGCCCATTGAAAATCGGGACACGCAGAGCACCAAGTAGATATAGTGTAGGGAAGATGGGTTGGGTCTCTCATATGTCATCTACATTTCTTCATAACAATTTGTCATTGACACACAGCCTGCACCTTGTTGGTTTTCACCAGTCATTATGCAATTAAAATAATTCACCAGTTAGTGCTTATTAATCTGAAACCGTTTGGTCATTTCATGGATCCCAGCCGTACATCGATCATCACGACACTGTATGATTTACACTTATGAAAAAAGCATTCCGTGTTCGCTCCTGCCTACATTTAGCTCTGTATGCTTTTTTTCCGTGACTATTTTAGCAACACAATTATTAATGTGACAGCGGCGTTTACATGTGTCAGCATAAATTATTGACGTTTACACCCGCCGAGCCATAAATAGTGTTGCGGGAGAGGGTTCGTGCCTTTGTCCTCCGACAGCCTTTCCATCGCTGTCAGCAGCCACTCTGAGTTTTCACAGTACAGTAGTGAATGGGTACACGGACATGGAAGTGCTTCTCTCCTACCAGTCATCTGTGAGGCAGGTCGATCAGTGGTCTGTCTGTGTGACTCACATTTATTATCAGATTACTGGGCCTCCCACAAAACTTAAACAAATGTCTCTTGTAAATACTTCAAATGATATATATATATATATTATAAGAGAGGGAACTATTAGTCCATTAATCCATGAGTTGATCAATAAAACATTAATCAGCAAAAGGCAAACCATTTAGATAATCAATTAATCACCTATTAAAAATGATGCAAAAATATTCTTGAGAAAAAAAGGCAATTTGTTTAACCATTATATAAGCTAATTTTAGGTCACCACAGATAGATCAAATCATCATATGTTGGCCGACATTGCATTGCACAGGATACAAGATATCTCCTGCTTCACATAAAAGTCTATATTCTCTATGTGCACTGCATACTTCAACTTTCCACATCACACTAAGGTGAGTAAGTTTCTTTCTTGAACACATCAGCCTCCAAAACTGTTATGATGTCACAAAGCTCATACATACATGTCATAAACACTTTCTTCCATCAGCAGATGCATTTTGAAAAACAGCCTTCTAGTGTCAAACTCTGCACATGCATCACTCTGGAACAGTGAAGGTCAAACATCCAAGTCAAGTAGCAAAAAGCAAAACACATTTTTGAGTGATGGCAGACTTTAGAACCTTCAATGACAAAGTGATGAGATGGTAGAAAACCTCAAAGTCTCAAGTACATCTACTCCATATCTTTGGAATGGGAATTGTAAAGTTTAACATTGCTCTTCATTTTTTATTCAAGACAAGGCAAGGGATTCCAATAAATACAGTTGCATCCAAAGAAAAAGAGATTTAAATCGCTGCTGCTCATTATCCTTATCTTTCCTCGTTCCCTCTGACATTTTCTTCCTTACTCTAATAATGATAATATAATTTGCTTGTCTCCTCCTTTCTTGTTCGCTCTGTACTTTTTTCACTCCTCGGCTTTTGCTTCCTTTTCCCTTCTGCAGTCTTTGTTGAGTGAACTCGGTCAAAGCCTGGGGATCTCAGGAAATCCAAGCAGATTAGGGAGTGAGGAGGACCTTGGAGAAGCCAACTTTTTATCCTCTCCAAGGTGATAAATGTCAGCGTTGGTTTTGGCCGGGACAATGATGTACATTACAAAGGGGCCCTCCATCAGACATATTCATCCACCCAGATTTATTTGTAATGGTGATCATATTCGAGATATTTATCACAACTACTATTGGTTTTCAAAACGGATTGCACCTGACATGGGCTTTTCCTCCAAAAAGTGTTAACAAGCTCTATAATTTTCCCCAGACTACAATTACGGGTCTACTGGTGAGGATGGATGCCGGATCAGTGGCGGCAGTGACAGGCGATGCTGAGGAGCTGCATGTTGTAATGGTTCACCATTGCTCAGTGTCCGTATGAATGAAAGAGCATGCCATTAGCACCACAGGCTGCTCCATGTTGGTGTCTTCAATAATGGGCCAATCAATGGCAGCATGGGACTCAGGACTCGAGCACAAAAACAAGAAACTGTAAGCATTAATGATGTATGTTTTCACCATGTTAATATCTCACCGACCCTTGAGTACAGAATATTGCACATGAGTGTGACGTTATTGAAGATGAACATCTGCACCCATAAAAATGAAAGCTTTTTCTTGTGGTATTACTGTGAGAAATTCTGCACTGCGGCATTAACATTTTTTGAACAACAGTACTGTGTTCTATTCTGTCCCAGACAGAAGCAGAAATCTAAAAAGATGTGTCCATGTGCTCGTTTCCCATTAGGACGAGAAAGGGTTTTGGAGGATAGGCGTTTAAAAACTCTCCACATCCAAGAACAGATTCCAATTATAGATCAGGGCTGTGCCCGTCTCAGTCTTCTTTCCTTCAGATCATACAGTGGAGTGCATGCATTTTCCCCCTCAGCAAAACAAACACAAAACACATTCACATTCTAAACTGCTCGCGGTGAGGACAGCGGCAGCCAGAGAGAGCAAGAGAGAGGGACTATTTGAAATCATGTCAGAGTGTTCTACTTGGAAGATAGTTTTACCCAGAGCTCCCCGGCATATGAGGGAGAGGCCCACTGCGAAGATGCGGCTTCAAAGTGAATAACTGTGCGAAACTACCATCTGTTTGCTCCCTCTTATGAGTCCTGCGCTTTAAAAAAAGGCTTATTTTAAGAGCAGGAAGTTGTAGGCTTTGATGTCGATAACATGCTTATAATGCTTCAAGAATCTGAGTTATATATAGATATTTCTGCCTGAATGATCTATTCTCAGACAGTGCTTCACTGCAAAATAACAGAAAATGCAGGATAACACACTCTTTTTTATCATTGTTATTATCGGGATTATTTATGTACCTCAATATTTCCAGTACAAAATCCACAGGCCATACTCGTTACACAGGTTTGCTATATTAAAGCAGCAGGCTTATTTATTTTTGAAATATAGTGTACGCTGTCGAGAGCTCTCCGGTGCAATGAATGAATTGGTGTTGTTCTCACTGGAACACCCCTCTCTCCTTCTTTTTAATTGAACAATTAGTTTGTAAACATAGCAGAGCTGTGTCACCTCCCGCTGATAGGATTAGACACCAAATATCACATTGCAGGTCTAGTCACCCAACAGACAAGTATGGACTCTAAATTCATCCATCTGTGAAGTAGAGCTGCAACTAACGCTCATGTCCAATATAGATTCATCTAATAAACAGATTAATGTAACATCTATGAAGTTTAAAGAGAGCAGTTCAAAATAACAACAACAAGTACCTTAATCTGGAGGTGATATCTTCATTTTACTTGTTTTTTTCTGAGACGAGATAAGACCTACTAATTCGGCAATACACAAATCAGAGAAAGGCAGGAAAAGAAATAAAAAAAATCACATTTAATAGGCAGGAATATGTGTCAGTTTTGCTAATTAAAGCATTGACAGAGTATCACAATTGTCAGATATACATTTCCTGTCGATCAACTAATCGAATAGGCTAATTGTTTCAGCACAAGTGCCAATGGCAGCTTGCTTCAGTGCACCACACTGTGTCAACTTCAGAGCAGATCTAATGAATGAAAGGAATTGATGCAACATTAAGGGTACCAACTGCATGAAAACCTTGAAGAAGAAGAAGAAGAAGAAGAAGAAGAAGAAGAAGAAGAAGAAGAAGAAGAAGAAGAGGGGCGGCTGTGGCGTAGTGGAGAGCAAGGTAGTTCTCCAATCAGAGGGTCGGTGGTTCGATACCCGGCTTCGGCAGTCGATGTGTCCTTGGGCAAGACACTTAACCCCAAGTTGCTCCCGAAGGCTTGCCATCGGTGTGGACTGGATGTTGCATGAATGTTAGTTAGAGTCTGATGGTGGCACCTTGCATGGTAGCCTGTCATCAGTGTGTGAATGGGTGAATGATATGTAATATACTACTGATTGTAAGTCGCTTTGGATAAAAGCGTCTGCTAAATGACTGTAATGTAATGTAAGAAGAAGAAGAAGAAGAAGAGAATCTAAGTGTCCTTCACATGACACAAATGGGCTTAAGAGTTACTACTAGCAAATCAAATGGAATTGACACCTAAACCACAACTAACTACTGAATACACATGGACATCAAGCAAACAACACGCCACTCACATCACCACTGGCATGTTACTTTTAGATCATCACCATGGACAGCGACATCGTACTGACAAGTCATAGCAAGCAGAGAGAAGCACGTGTGCGCGGTTTACAGATTTACCACACACACACAGCCAGATGCAGCCTATACAGACTTACTCACCTTTAAAATAAGACTGCTGGTGGCCGTTTCAGGATCGCATCCATCCATCTGCTTGCAAACGTTTTCTCTCAAAAGGTCATCTGCACTCTCTGGGCCCTTTTCCCTTTGAGAGATATGGCTCCAAAATGTCCTGACGTGCATTTATTGACATGAAGCATCGTCCTCTGCGTTAGAAACGTTATTCCATCCAGTCTTAATTCCAAGTGGCATGCCCTCATAAATACGTGGCGTTTACCTTAAAATGTACCAGTTGCCAAACTAAGCATATTCAATGGTGAATCCACCTCCTGTTATTAATGAACATACTAGAGAAGAAGACCCCCTCAATCTAAGGTTCCACTCTAGCGCCCCCTTTCCAAAAATATTTGAGCTTTTTTTTATTGTGTTTATCTGTTTTATGTATCTGGAATGTGCCTTTGTTAATTAACACGTTTTCATTTCTATTTTCACTTTATTTTTGTAATGTTTATGCTAATTAGTTTTGGTTGAGCATCAAAACATAAAGTGGTTTGAGGGCAGAAATGTGATTTTGCACAAAAAGAAAAGAAACATTCAATGGACATTCTTAATGAAATGTTTCTTTGAGTGTGAGCTCTGGGCAGGAAACTGAGTTGTTAGTAAAGAATAAAGAATGTGGTGCACAAGCCTGCGCTGTACATATGTCAATTGTAAAATGGCAAAATATTGCCTAAGATGTTTAAAAATATAACCCCCCACCTTTAAGCCTATGATGTGGAAAATCATTAATTGGATTGCAAATCAGTATGCGCATCACGCAATTTATTTGGAAAAAGGAAAAAGCAACAAGGATACCCAGGTAAAGCTGCATTCATTTATGACTTGAGCATTTTTGTTAGCAAAATATTTCAAGTGGTGTCAAGCAAACAATATAACTAAATAAAGCACTCTATTTCATGGGGCTAGAGAAGCTCATGTGAAGTGCACAGTTTGTCTTTCTGAATTAATAGGCATTAAATTGTGGATCTCCCCAGCGATGCCAGCAGCTCAGTGCCACTGCAATACCTTGGCTATGACTAATCATTATTTTCTATTGGTAACAGCCTAAAGGCTTCAAACATGCATTGGCAATTTAACAGTATGGAAAATGGCAAGGCACGACCACACAGTACTGTATAATTTGATAGTAAGATGTGTGTCTGTATCTGGCAAAGAAAAAACAAATCAAGCTTTCTGCAAAATCATGCAAATACAATAAAGTGTACTTCACTTTTGTCCTTGAATGCAGGGAATGTTACAGCCTCTTACATTGTGAAGGGAAACAATAATATTTTCATTATTTCACAGAGGCAGTACTAGGCTATATACAGTGTGAAGTACAAACAAACTAAAATGGCCAGGGAAAAGCTCATAACTGCTCAATTTATAAATAGTGCAGAAACGGGCCTCAGCAGGGGGTGACTTGCAATAACTGCAGCCACCGTTGAAATCTAAATAAGTGTCAGTCAGTCAGTAAAGGAGGAAGCTAAGAAGCTATTTGAAAACCAATGTTTAATTTACAAAAGAAAAAAAAGAATACAGATAACACATAAATCCATCCATCCATCTTCCGTTACCGCTTATCCAGTTAAGGGTCGCGGGGGTGCTGGAGCCAATCCCAGCTGTCAATGGGCGAAGGCAGGGTTCACCCTGGACAGGTCGCCAGCCTATCACAGGGCAGACATATAGAGACAGACAACCACTCACGCTCACACCTACGGGCAATTTCAGAGTCATCAATTAACCTAACCTGCATGTCTTTGGACTGTGGGAGGAAGCCGGAGAACCCGGAGAGAACCCACGCTGACACGGGGAGAACATGCAAACTCCACACAGAAGGTTGTCCAGCCTGGGAATTGAACCCTGGCCCCTCTTGCTGTGAGGCGATGCTAACCACTACACCACCGTGCAGCCAACACATAAATGGCGTGCTATATTAATTAGAGGCCACGGGGAGGTGCTGTTGCACGTTCACATGCCATAAGCTTAGTTTAATCAAAGAACAGATGTATGAACTCTCAGCGGTGGAAACAGGCCACGGAATCGAGATTTTACCTTAAAAAGCGAATTAAGTAACAGACGACTAAATTAAAACGGCACTGTTGAAAAGGAAGGTGAAAGGGCACTCGGTCTAGCCTTGAAAGCATCTACACCAATGCTAGCGAGTAGCTAGTAGCTAGAACTGGTGTAGACTACTATCTCACTATGTTATTGTGTGTTTACAGTTGGTTAAATGACAGTGTTTGCATGAATGCTTTGCTAAATGGTAAGCAGTTGGCAGCGGTCAGTGTGTTGTTTAAGGCCAAAGAGTGACTTGAAGGTGTCATTGTAAATCAGGGTTAATTGAGATCAAAGGAGGTCACCCACATGCATGGAGCGAGTTGTTGTGTCTTCTATGGTGTTCATTTTACTGATTAAATCCTGTTCTAATGCATACTGGTGCTTATAAGAGGAGAAGCTTTGCCTACATATAATGTAGCCATTGAGTAACGTTACCATTCACTGTGTGTATCATATTAGCTACCAGTCTGGGTTTGGGGAGTCCCCTCAGACCTGGTTGATAGGGGCCTCATGTCCTATAAGGTGTGCACTGCAGGGATGTAGAAAGACTACATTTATACCTTGCTGCAATATTGAATAATTCCTATTTGTTGCTATAATACGATTGGAAATGTATAACGCTAGATATTTTAGGTGTGTGGGCAGACATTACCGCCTACCTGCATTGATGAGTAGAGCCGTATATACTGTAGTAGTATTTGACTGTGCTCAGTATGGCCATGATCTTTTCAGATCTCACTAATTTGGCCTTCGGGCAAATTACGTGTAAGTCAGACCTTTTCCAGCTTGTTGTATTTCTGCCATAAGAGGCTTTTCAGTGTCAATTATACCTTTATTAAAACCCCATTAAAGGTCAATGCTGACAACTATTGGAGGAACATGGTGTTTAGACTTGTCTGTCTGAGACTAGATGACTCACACTGTATACAGATGAAGGAAAAGAGGCTGTGGAAAGCCAACAAAACATCTGTAGTGGAGACAATAGTGTCTCTTTTAGTTAAGTCTGAAATACTAAAAGCAGTGAAATTGATCATATAATAACAATCACATACTTTGGAGGAGTTATGCTGTTATTATTTGAGGCAGGCTTCTCATGCTACATCTCACTCTTGCTATTGTACTTACAGTAGAAAACATTGACATGTGCCATTGGAAATGCATTGTTTGCTGCTCCAGCCCCCTCATCTCTAATTATAAAATGCCAAACTTCATTCTGTCTGGTTCTCTTTCTTGTAGGTCGACAGCTAGTCTGTTCATGCTTCATAGCACTTCCCCCTCTCAAGCTATTTCTCCCTTAGCATAACCTAATATTGACTGGAATAGGAAATTCAAAGTTGCTGTAAACATTCAAATGTCTGGCAAGCCCACTTCCAATTTCACAGATACAGGCCTGGGAGTTATTATCGAAAAAAACAAACCGCAATCTTGATGCACATTAAAGAGAAAAAGACAATACTGTTTTGCTTTCTGTGCAAGGTCTTCCAATCTTTTACCACCAAAGAGGCAATATTTTATGGCGAGAGCTAAATCAAACAATCTCGTTGATTTGTTTTTTCTCAATAACACACCATTTTACAGGTTAATTTGCTGCCTCTGCAGAGAGTTTGTTGAAAATGATGGCAATAATTGGCATTTAAGGAGCCAATGTTTACCTCTAAGGCTTATCTCAGCTGAGGTCAACCCCTTTCCTCGCTACAACTTGAGTGATTTCGTACTAGCAGGCCTTGGAAGGGTCAGAAAACCATGTCAATGTGTCTCTCCGTTTAATTCTATTAAGCGCAGGTTCAAGCTCCAAATTAAAATGCAAATTACCTCTGTAATAAAAGCGAGCGAGAGTACAGGCAGAGATAAGGTACATCCTTCCCTTTTATTGCCTGCGCTTATGAAGTACAAACCTCTTTTTAATGTAAAACTTAATTTAATTCTGAAGAACAAAGTCACTCAAAACGCATTGTCTCACAACAGGTTCTGTCCAGCTTGTGTCATGTTTGAAACAAAAAGGAGTGATGGCTTCAAAGCGTGTTTTGTGTCTTCTCTCATTTTTTTTCACTAGATTTAGTTTTTGAACTACTTGAACAGCTTCTATGCAATTGTTTTGTTGGAATTAGGTTTAACTGCGTCTTTCATTCAGATGACTATGTTGTTGTCATTTGGAGTTATAAAAAATATATAACTAAATCTATCTCATTCAAGGTTTTGAACAGCACATCGTTGCAGAGCGAAATGTAGTTTGTAGTCCCATTTTTTTGCATAAGAAAAGCACACAAAAAGGCAAAACTATATTATATGTGGAGGGTGAAGGACACATTTAGGAGACTCATGGCCTGAGGAAATATACTTCTTTGTTGGTATTGCAGCTGATACTTCTGTATCACTTGCCAGACGGCAGCAGGGTGAACAGAAAGTTGCTTAGGTGGGTATCTGAATATGTAATGTGACCTTAAACAACCAGCAGTAACCTGATGAACCTGAGTTTAGGCAACTCTCTTATAAATAACGACAATCAAACTGCTTCCTTGGCCTTCCCTGTTGCTTTTTGACAAAGATTAAACATAATGGTGCTAATATAAAAATGGATTAGCCAAAATTGTCAGTCTGTGTTTCAGTAAGTGGATGTAGTCTGTCTATTTGTGACCGTGTTTAGTTTAGAAATAGTGAGTAGTCTGCTGTCACTGTATTTGGTCTCCTCGGTTCCCTGCAGCTCTCTCAGTGAGAGCACTGTACCTTCTGGACACATGTTACCAAGTATGTGAGGTGAATGTCAGCATCAAGGAGATAACAGCATGACGTCTCGCTGGTCTGTTATCACTGCGCACCGCTCCAGAGCAGCACAGAGCAGAACAGCTGCAGGAGCAGAAGTCTTATCAATCCCAGAGTTGAGGTGAGAGAGCTGCGTGAGGATGAGGCTTGAAAACGTAGCATGAGCCCTTCAGGCTCCCCCCCCCCAGCGACACCCTCTGACTCCCCACACGCAGATAGTACGACTAATATTCTGCAGGCCCGACCTCTTGCATTACTATAAGGAAAAAAAGGAGGGAAAACAGTGTCATAAATCGAGCTCTTTAGTCATCCAAGGACGATTAGCATGGTGCCCTACGCCACAGAAGGTGATGCAGACTCTTTGACAGCTCAGTGCATACAAATTAGGGCTTTTACTGTGCTAGGTTGACAAACTGTACACTGCAATTATAGGTCACCTCAAATCCGTGGGCTGAAAATAATTAAAGTAATTTAAAAAACAGAAAAACATGCCCCGCATAAACAGAGAAGAACACTGTGAAAAGATGCAGAAAGCATTTCATGGACTGTGATGCAGACATGCATCAGTGTTTTGATACCATCACCTTGGTTATCTTACATATACAAGACAGCATTGTATATTATTCACAGTCACAGTAAGTTGTTAAATAAATCCAGTGTAGGTGCGCTGATACGAGCGGGGCATTTAAAATGAATATATTTTGTTTTATGAATGAACATGTGATAAAAGCCCATAGGCTATTCTTCACCTTTCCTCGTAGATACATTACTTTAGCTGAGCGGTAAACAATGCATAATAAATGGATACTGCTTGTACTCTGAAGTGTTTTAGCCTATATCAAGGCCTTGTGTACTTGCAGTTGTTGCACGTCACAAGCTATGTGAAATGACAGTGATGTATTTCTGCATTACTTGGTGCTGCAATGCCTTGCTCCTTTTCAGATAGGGCTGTGTGTACTGTGCACCAGTGAATTAGAAAATACCCACAGTGTCATTTTCTGGGAGGAAAAAATGCAAAGTACACACTTTAGAGTGATGATGATTTGTCTTCCATCAGATATTTTGCCTGGAGCAGAGATGAGGTGGGGGGGTGACAGAGGTCTGGAAACCTCTGACTCCACACCCCCAGATTTTTTTCTTCATTTTGAAACTTGTAGTCTTTGACCACGACAATATGCTGACTCACATGACTTTTCTTTTGCACAACCTGCTTTTTTCATATGCAGTTGTATTCTATCTGTAAGAATATCCTTTTTTAGAGGTTTGATTATTTCTTTTAATGGCCTTGCAATTATATTTAACAAATTAGCCAAATGCCACACAAGTGCTTACTGTAATATAGTAAAAGGCTTTGTCCTTTTAGCTTCATTAAAATAAGTGAAATACGTGACTTATTATCAGAAACTCAAATAGTTTTCTTCTAACATATAATCAAATCAAATTATGGGGGGGGGGGTATGATAACATATTTCCATATTTCATTATTTTAATGTTATGAATTGAGCTGTATAAAATGCTTGGTCTGAACTGAATCACCATTTTGTTTCTGAATGAGATCAAGCTCTCTTCTGCAGTGTTAACCTTGCCACCACATGACCTCCTGTTCATTTTTTTAGCATTCATCATGAAAGGCTTGGGGAAGTGCTTGCTCATGGGGTTCTGGTATTACATAAGTGACTGTGCAGACATTGGGGGCGAGCCAAAAATTAATCGGTACAATTAATTACAAGAGCCATATGGTCAGCAGTGTCTCAGTGCCATTTACAGTTAGACTGCTTGGGAGGTGCTGAGAGGCCTGCTGACATTTGCACAAAGTCCCTGAATCCAACAGGATCTCTCTCTCTCTCTCTCACACACACACACACACACACACACACACACACACACACACACACACACACACACACACACACACACACACACACACACACACACACACACACACACACACACACACACAATGCACAGTCACACACACACATACAAATATAGTGTTTTAATATCATGATAGGTCAGATACACTATATCTTTTAACTGCCAGTGTTACTATATGCCATTGTTTTTTTTCATTTTTTTTCAGTAAATATCCTCCAACACTCATTCATCATTCAGATGTGAAAGTCTATGATGTTGGATGCAATATTTAAAACAGTGCTGTGCACCTAGACAAGTCATTAGAGACCAGACCTCAAAAGAGGTCACATGATTGTTCCTCTCCTACATCTAGCCACAGCATTTGAGTATGTATGGGGAAAAAATGGAAATTGAAGTCAATAACACAAGAGAAGATTCAAGAGCTTACTTAATCAAAATGACAGGTGATCCTGCACCGTTAAAAACGACAAAGCAGAAGGATGGCACCAACACACTCCTCAGAAATTAGATGGATATTGTCCCACCTGCCAAGGGCTGTATAAGTCACGGCAGACACTGGTTACATGGTGAGTGCACTTCATGCACACAAGCTCTATTAATCATGCATACGTTGCCACGGGGAGTGTATGGAGTTTTAAGCTGAACTCAGTATCTTCGTGCTGATAAACACTTTGCTTGGCCAGAGGTGCAACATGTAGGAAATTCAGAATAAACATAGCCGCGGAGTTGTTCAAGTATCGAGCATGCATTTGCAAACACTTACTGAATGTGCTGTGCAGTGTTGCATAATGGGTAATCAGGGGTATTATGTCTGCGATGATGTTTTTTTCCAGAATCACACACATTTTATGATTAACAACTATGACCATTTTATTTACCAAGCAAGAGAGACTTTGAAATAATAACAAAAAATGATGTGTTACGGTTAAATGTGATATTGATTTTGTAGATTAAAATTTAATGATCTTAGCCATTTTATGGCTGAAGTACAAACATCCATAATGATAATCATAATAAATATACAGAAGGTGTCATCATTGTTTACATTTTATTTTATTTTTAACTGTGAGAAAGCCACTCTCTGAGTCGATACGTGACGACATCCTCGTGTTCAGTGTTGACACAGTTTGCTCTCATTCATCAGTTAGATATTGTGGAGCACTTAACATTGAAATGAATGTGGCTTATATTGTCTGTTAACATGAACTTTACATTTTCCCTGCTAAAATAGTTTTCGTATTCATGCCCATACTCTGTTGACTGTTGTTACCTTAGGATGAATGTTGCCCATTGTTTACAGCGACAGAGGCAGAGTGAAGGCGCTGAGGGAACGTGAATCATTGCGATATGAAATATGACATCCAGCAACCAGTTCTGACACACTGCCTCTCTGTGATGATGTTTTGCCATTGTATCTTTTGTGGTAAGCATGTTTTAATGAACCGTAACACTAACTTTATGTAAAGTCTAGCTGACACTGTAGCCTTTCATTTGTACATTTGATTTCAATCATTCAGGGGCTTTGTTAACGCACACAATACATGTGTGCCCATGTGTGCAAAAGATGAGTGAATGCTAGGAACACGTTTAATTAATCTATGTGAGATTTTAGACTGACATGTTAGACAGCATTCTCCACAACCATCATTCAAACAACTGATAGAAAAACTGTGAGGAAAACAGCATTTAATCTGCTCCAGTAGAGCTCCAGAAACCTATGAGAATCTATGACAAGGAGCAGTGAAGACACTTTATGTGCTTCGTATAGTACCAACTAGCTGCGATCAAACGCTTGAGGGAAGTTCACTGAAGGTGTTTTATATACCTGACCCCCTTGGTAGACGATCGAGGGAGGTTGCTCATTTGTCAAAGAGATCACACTGTCATCACGCTCTGGTCGTACTGGGCAGCTTCCAGGTGTGTGAGTGCTGAGTAACGGCTGCTGAGTGTGCTGGAAAATAAAATGCAACCCCCATCTCTGTCCAACATGTTTTACAAGAATCTGCAGTTTGTTCAGTGAGCATCCATTGCCAACATTTGCACTGATTGGCTAACATCAAGACAGCATGTACAAACTCAGGTAGGGTTGTAGTGTTCGGCGCCTAGTCTTTGATTGTCCAGCGCAAACAAGTATTTGGATTAATTGTTTGCTAGTTGTTGGTAATTGTGCTGCCCGTGTTGAACAATATTTGAATGGTCTGACCATCTGTATAGTCTCCAACATGGCGCCATTGGTAAAAAAGAGGTGTATCTGAGGTTGAAGTCATAAGCTTTCATTTTTAATTCATTATTATATATCTTACTAACACAAGGGAAGGAATAGTGTATTGCATATTTTCAGAACATTTTTGCACACATACATTTTTATTTATCTGCAGTGCGGTTAAATTAACTTCCAGTGATGCTCAATTTACCTATGATCATTTTTAGCAAAATGCAATACAATATTGTGAAGGGGACCTCCTGGCCCCACAGCTCACAAGGTTAAATAGAAACTGAACCCACGTTCTAGCCAGATCACTTCTCAGATGAACTAGTGGCTTATTATTAAACCAATTAACTAATTCCACACATCAAGTTAATTTACCATCAAAGATTAAATAAAAGAGGAAAAAATAAATCCCTGCAAAATATGGTCTCTGTGATTGCAGCACTGGTGTGCTGATCATAGTTACTACCAGCCCTTATATCTTATTCTAGCTAGCTGTGGAAATAGTCAAACCAGATGAGGACTTGTCAGACCAGATCCAAATATGCTTGATTTTCCGTGCAGTGATTGACAACAGCTCCTAATGCCCCAGGATATTCTGTCTTCCTACCGTTCCACAGAGATAGGATTGAATGACGGCTTTTCTCTCTCTTCAACAGCATTTTACTTATTAATCACATTGAGAGTATGAACCGTGAAATGAAAGCCATCCCGCTAAACTACTCCGGCCTTGACTAAATAAATGGTCCTCCAAGGGAAATAACTTTTCATGGGATTGGTTTGGTGGCAATATTCCGAGACTATGCAAAATACCCCAAATATGCTGTAAATCAAACGCTGATATAAACCACGAAGAGAATTAAACAAGCTGCTTCTTATGCACTGAGAAACTTTTGATTACTGGAGATATCTTGCAAAGTTACCAAACATAATCAAAATAAGCTTAAAGTATTACTCATGCTATGCACATTTAATTAATGATTTTTAAACTTGTTTTATACATATAATAAATAAAAATGTTTTATTACTGTTTAATACTGTTGGAAACAGCAAGGTCATAGAAGGTTACAAAAGCAGGCTTGTGAGAGGAGGATGTCGGTTCAAACCTGGACCCAAAAGCAGCTCTTGTCCCTCATTTACACCACTGAGCTGCCCTTGAGCAAGGCCCTTAGCCCTCAACTCCATTGGAGCTGCTTAGTGGCCAGCAGATCAGACTGGTTTTATTGGGCATCTTCTAGGTCTGAATGTGTGTAACTGTGTGAATGTGCTCAGGGCTTTCCTGAAATAGAAAGTCTACCTCTCAGTGAAACTTCACTTACACACTAAATAAAGGTAACAGTATCTTCACAAGGGGGAATTCATAATGTACGATGGGTATCAAAGCAGCTTGCCCAACTCCCTTTGAAAACCACATTTTTCTCTCCAATGTAAACACAGTAAGTCCTAATACTGAGCAGAGTTTGGCATCAGCTTTGCCATGCTATATGAAAATGAAGTCAGTTGCATCTTTGATTCATTTAAATGAGCTCAATGAACTGTGAAAAATGTTAATTTTCCTCACGGGAGCCTTTTGTGTTCCACATCCCTAAGGAGATGGCAAGAATACATTGCAAAAGTTGGACCAACTCGAACTTGGTTCAAATTCAAAAGTGATGCCACTCTCCGGGCACGGTAAAGCATTTCCTTATTTTAGGTTAGCTTCGCTTCAGTGATCTTTAATGGCTCCCTGGGTTCCAACATAAAGGCAGACATTGGGCACATGGTGAGGTTTGGACTCTAACAACAATAGAGAAATAAATACTCTTCCATTTAACAAAGACAGCACTTGTGTAAACTATTTACACATACATAGTACCTATTTGTCCTGCCCCTTGAAGGCTGGAATGAGGTTGGAAGGAGATATATGTTTCTAAAACATTACTTTTCTACTTAAAAACCTGAGGAATAAACAGTAGCAGAGTAAGTTAGCACATCATTAACTAGTGTCAGTGTTATATGCTACGATAGCTACTGAAGGTATACCGTATGTATACACATGCTGCTTTTGCTTTTACTGATTGTAACAGTGAATAAAGACCTACCTAGCTTTACATTACATTACATTACATTACAGTCATTTAGCAGACGCTTTTATCCAAAGCGACTTACAGGAAGTGTATTCAACATAGGTATTCAAGAGAACTACTAGTCACCAGAAGTCATAAGTGATCTCCTTTCTTAAACAAGCATCTAAGAGCATAAACCAGAGCAAAAGTATAGTGCAGAAGCAAATTACTACGAAAACAATAATTGCAACAGACTAATCCGAATATAGTAAGTGCTACAAACTACTATGAATAGGATAAGTGCAGTAAACAAATACAAATTCAATAAGTGCAGCGAACTGATACGAATACAGTAAGTGCAACAACTAATACGAGTGCAATAAGTGCTACGAGGAAGGCTCAGGGTAGTACTTCTTGAAGAGGTGAGTTTTCAGCCTGCGCCTAAAGATGGGCAGCGACTCTGCTTACAGGAACAGTGTTGCTCCTTAATCAATTTGTCTTCTGTCTCGATCACCAGATGATGCAGTGGTTCACTTTTACACTGATCTGTAGGCTTTATCATCCTGAATATATTCTTCAAAGCCATATTATAGACCCTTCTGTCTGTTTCTATCTGAAATCACTCTTTTGGTTTACTGTAAATGCATTTAATTATGTTGATACAGGGAGTGCAGTTAGTGACAGTGTGGGCTCCAGGTAGCTCTGACAGCTTGACGGAGTAGCGGGGGGCTTAACAAAGGATCAATTGGGGTGCTATATCTGAAGCTAAAAAAAGCCCTAGCCGTGAAGTATGTCACAATGTGTTGTGCATGTAAGTTTATCTAACTGTACATTAAGCTTCATAAACACCAAACAATCACTGTTAGTTTAATAATGTTACAGGCCCATAGTATAGGGCTTTATTCGCGTTTTCCTCCCACTCTATAATTGTATGCAACATGGCGCAGAGTTTTACAGAGGATCAAAGACTTATCTCCTGACATGAGATACAAAGTGCCATAGTCACCCCCTGGTATTCGTGGACATTGTTATTCGCAAATTGTTTAAGCTGTGATTATAAACTATGCAAGTTCACGATCAACTCTGACATCTATAATTATCATTATATAATCCATCAAAGAAAGTGTGACTCTTCTAAGACCTTTCATCATTTAGTTCAAAGAAATCATGTCAGCCATATTTATACGTCTTCCACTTTATCTGATGGCTCCGTTCTTAAGAAGCTTTAAAGCTATGTAAAACTCACTTGAGTGATAATGACTGCTTCTCACTTCTGGTTCTTTTCTCATCACAGTCCCCTGTCGAAACTGTTGTTTAAGACAAATAACACTCCTCCCTTTTACAAGGACAGTGAAGTAGTTAAAGCTGCAAAGTGCAACAAATTGAGTTTAGGTTAAACACAAGCTTTTTTTTTTTACTGATATATATGGGTGAGCATTGTGTTAGTTACAGTGATTGATGATCCCCATTTCTGAGCTCATATAAAAGCCACTATAAATATGAAATGAGTTTGATAACAGTTACCAGGTACACCCAAGACATGCTACTCTCTGTTTTGGTCACTTTAAAATCCCTTTAAGAGTCTCACTAATTAAAGTCATTGACAAAAAGAAGGGACATAGATAAAATAGGAGCTATTTGGTGTTGTGAAGTATTTTTCTATACTACCCCCTGATCAAGCGGGGGACTGAATAAATATGCTTCCTACTCGGCATTGCATGTCCCACTTGCACACATGACACACACTGATGCAGACCATTGCCGCAGAAAGAAATAGAGAGACAACATCATTTCTGTATTTGAAGATAATCAAACCTGACCAGACCCGAGACCAGATCCAAACCCTTTGATACTGTGTCGTGATACTGTCTCAGGATACGTCAGACTCAGGTAGGGAACCAAAACTCTCTTTATTGCAAGTGTTGTGACGATTGAATAAAAGGTCAGGAAGTTTGGCCATGTATGTCAAAGGCCACAGAGAGTTTCCAAGTATAGTTATATGGTGCTCTCAAATTCTAGCGCAAGTAGATCTGTAGTAGAACTACATAGGCATTTTAGTTTTTTACTCTGACATGTCCATAAAGATAAGATTTATGGTACTCATCTGTGTAAAATATGGCCTTATGAATGACTTTTGAAAAAATCCCATGTTTGAAATGCTCTCAGACTACTGTAGACTTTCAAATTCATATCCGAATACCTCATTTAGCATGAAACAATTTCGTTATGGCTCTTAAATTTTGAACTGAGAGTATGGCATAACGTGGCACATTATATCATACTTTTCCATTTATAATGATTTTAATTCTCTATGACTTACAGGCTGCCCTGCAGGCTTAAAATCTTCATGAGGACAATATGATTATAATGCTTGTTGTCTTACATTCTGAACTCTATAACGTGGCCAAAATGAATCTTTTCACCAACAATTCTGAAAACAAAACTGTGCATCAGTGCTTTTCATTGCACCAAAACAGCTGGAAATAATTGTAAGTCATTAATTTTTTTGAGGACAGTTTCCTTTAATGGAAAAAAGACAAATGACCTTCCCCCGTCTGTCAGAATATTAATTGATATTTATACCTTTAGGTTACTTTGACTGCAGCAGTCCTGATGAATGTACATCAGAAAGCAATTCAGGAGGCCGTTATAAAAAGTCTCAGGTTTTTGCTCTCTCAGACTCCTGTCGCTGCAGATGAGAGCGGATCCATGCGGTGCGGTCTTTGACAAAGCAGGGCATTGATGAAGGAAACAGCAGGGGCCACACACTCTGCGTCCCATCTCCATGGTGCAACATATTAAACTCTCATTTACTGACAAAAGACATTCAGCCCTGCTGTTAGTCACACTAGTGCTACAACAAGTAGTGGCAGAATGAGAGATGGCCTCTCTTTGTCTTAATCACCGTTCAACATATCTGTTCTCTACTTTAAGCCGTTTTAGTGGCTTGAAACCTCAAATATTAGATACTTCAAAGACACAGCATATTTCAAAATTCTTACTTAACATATACTACAATTTGAGTTGTTGTGATACTGATATAAGCATGGGAAATGCCTTCTTTACAATCTTACATCCTGGATTGGGTATCTGTGAGTACTTGAGTCTATACACTGATCCAATAGAAAGTAATCATATAATTCAACAGCTCATTTAAGCTACACAGGTACAAACATTGCACATGTCACTGGCTACTTGATCTGTGTGCCTGCATGGTACTGACATGGTACAAACTAGTACTACACACATGGTTAAACAATATTGTGCATCCTTCTTTTCCCTGATGGTGCTGCATTGTGAACAACAAATCAGTGTTGAAATTGGCAGGAGGAGAGCTAGGTAATGTTAGCTGCTGTGTACAACTGAGCTAACAGCTGACATTAACAGAGGTTGCACTGAGTTACATTATGATGCATTCAGGCACTTATCAATAAAAATTGTATTGTGCAGAAGGTAAATTATAACTATCATGACGTGTTCAAATGCTATATTGAAAAATGTAGTTTTTTGCAAGAAACTTAAATATATATATATATGTATATATTGGAGAGGGACATATTTAACTTCCTACCACTAGTTCTAAGTAGCTTATAATACATAATTAAAACCACTAATGACAAGTTATTTCTTTTTATCAAAGTAAATATTTAGGTAAAAAATACCATCATGTTTTTCCAATGTATTTTAATTGTATGTTTTTATTCAAACAACCAGTATAGATGTCAATAACAAAGTAAAAGGTTTAAACTGACTCTTACTACAATAACCAGTAGGAAGGTACAGTTTATGCTGCTGAGCTCTGTGATTTTGTTTTTGCATGTTTCACATCCAGGAAATGTAAATTTGCTCCACACATTTTGGTTCCTATGTTGATAGAGTTGCTATTTTCCATATCAAACAGGAATTATAGGGAGAATCCTTTTAACAGAGCAGTCTAAATTCTTACAGTACTGTAAGTGGTTTAAAAGCTGTGGACGGGGATAAAAAAGTGACTGGCTGTTTAATGGCTGGATTTTGACACAGAAACACCCTAATCTGCTGTTACTTCTGCTGTAAACAGAAGTGTTCAAGACAGCTTTGTCAAAGGAAGCACCATCATTTTATAGTGCCGCTTCCATCACTGATAAAAATGCTGTCTGGTATTATCCAAAAAATGGATTTTTTCAGTGTGAAAATATTTCAACGGCAGAGGTTGCTTGTATATTCTGGCAAATTCAAAGCTCTGTTTTGTTATTATCTCTGAAAGGGCCATGTCTTTTTTTTGTCAAAAACCACAAACCATTTTCACTCCACATTTTACCAAATTCAAAACACATACTGTGGATGGTGTGCCTGTCAAAAAGCTCTGCCTTCAGAGGAGAGCTCCTGCTGTATTGTTGCATATTTGAACACAGAGTGAATGTGCAATGTAAGAACAAGAAAAAAAAGAAACTGGAACACGATGTAGGGGAGGTCTGATTCTTAAATCTTTAGAAAAATACATGTGCCATTATTAACAATGAATAGAGTTTCACAAGATAATATGAATGCAAGTTTCTGGTTTGTGTTGTGTATATAATTCTCTGTTCATTGATTTAGCCATACAATTACTTTAGCATATTGAATACTATAAATCACACTGTGCTTTTCCAACTATTTTCTAACTAGTTTCACTCCCACAAGGGCACATGATTTTTATATTACATACATTCGTCTGGTGGAGGAGGGATGCAGTAGAGGAGAAGTAAAGGTCCTCATTATTTCAGCAGAATGGACCCTGTCTGTGTTATAATAACTATGTATTATAATAGTGGATTATTATTACCGATGCATTAATGTGTGAGCAGCATTTACATTACATCGGGTTAAGGTATAGCTCCTTTTAATCACTTTATATTCTGTTTGGTAGTTTACTCAATCGCAGTTAATCATACTTAATTAACTATAAAGATAATTTAAGCCATAAAGGTAAAGTTTTATTTTGCATCACTGGAAGTTATTCAGTGTCTCCGCTGATACAACTAGGGCTTTAGTCCATATTTGTACCCAGTTGTAGATTTAAAATTGTGTTTGATAAAATGCTTCAATAGTCAATTTTTATTGAGGAAAAAAAGAGGTCAGTGTCGGTGAACAAGAAACCGCAGTGGCACATGTCACAAGTACGTCTCCCAGGAAAAGTCTTGTATGGAGGAAATTGGTTTCCTTATTGATTATGATGTCCCTTTTGTTAGGTAATTGCTGAAGTAGCAAACACTAAAAGCTGTTGCCACACTTGCCACAAACAGGTGTAGTTTAGCTAATGAAATCATATCAGAAAACATCGCCTGGTAAAAACCAACACCATCTAGGCATCAGCCTAACATTACATTAATTGATTGTTTGATAATTGATCCGATATTTGCTCCTGACTATTCTACCCCGGGACCACTCCCAATGCTCCCACAAGCGGGAACATTTTGACTGCGTATTAATGTAATGTTACAGCAGCTCATCACTTTCTGTGTGTGTGAGTTGGCATAGAGGGGAATTTATCCGGATAATAGAGCTTAGTGGTTCTTTCCATGAAGGCAAAAAGGGATGAAAGTGATTGATCTACCTTTTATCTTTTCCGCGTTGGCCCGACATCTTTGCCTAACTTTATTTATGGTAAGTAGGTAGAGAGACCGGCAGGGGAGCCTTCGTTGCAAACTGTGTTTTTGAACAACTGTTAACCAATATCAGACTGCTAAACGGTGGAGATGTCTAAGGGTTCATTTCATTTATAATCTTTCCTCCTCCTCAGATCTAGCTGCTTCATGTATCTAATGATATAAAGTTTATTGCTTTTGGGAAAAATGTTATACTCTAGAAGCACAGTAACCATTTAGCAGTGGCACTGCAATGCT
The DNA here is from genome assembly GCF_027596085.1 of Anoplopoma fimbria. Classification (NCBI taxonomy): domain Eukaryota; kingdom Metazoa; phylum Chordata; class Actinopteri; order Perciformes; family Anoplopomatidae; genus Anoplopoma; species Anoplopoma fimbria. Next base: position 10,080,591 of record NC_072452.1, on the reverse strand, counting down.
GTTGAAATGCATATAGGGGAAACTCTCAATATACCTCTAATGAAATGTTGACAAAACTATGAGTATTGCATTCAGCAGCTTTATCAAATTATGCTTCCACTGAATCGCAATAAAGCTGTCATAGCTTCCTTTTTCTTAAATAATGACAGCACATATAATCAAGCCCTATATATATAATAACATTAAATCTGTTAAAACAATATCCACAACACACCCATAGGCTCCCATATGTCCAGCTTGTAACCAGCATATGCTGAGCTGTTGGAAGACAAACTGCCTTACTACTTTAATCAAACCACCAGTGTTACAATTCTCCCAAGGTCCATAAACTCCAGCAAACTTTTTACTTTCCTTGGGAAATCTATCTTTCAACCTACTATATATATATATATATATATATATATATATATATATATATATATATATATATATATATATATGCTGAGACAAGCAGCATGCAAATAGATTGTATAGAAAATTGTTCGGTTGTATGGACTCTGAGATAAAAAATTGCAGTGTAAATGTGCACATTTTAAAAAGATAAAAACTAAAGAAACAAAAAAATGCAACAACAAAAACAAAATGCTGCTTCTTCTGTTGTTTGTTTGGACCACTCATATACACCACAGAGGAGACTGTGATCATTCAATCTTATCTCTCCACATGCAGGCTTGAGTCGGCAAGGTCTCTAATTTTGCCGAATAGTGCAGCAGCAGTATTTTAAGGCCGCCTTGATTCAACTGGGTGAAATGTTTTTCTTACGACATGACCAGAAACTTTTGCAGAAACATTTGTTTCTTCAAGATAAACAGACACAATAGTCAAGTTCAACAATAACTGGCACCGTTTCTTTACTATGCCAAATCACTACTCCTGCCTAATCAGGACGGAGGAATAAAAAAATGTAAATGAAAAAAATTGAGACAAAGGAGGACAAAGCTGTAAGAAAGTGAAGACAATTTTAACACACATTTCTCAGCTAGCGATAATGTAAAGGTTAGCCCTCGGGTTGAAAAAGCAAAAGCTGTGCTGTACACAAACTGTCCCTTTCCTCACTCAGTCACATTATGTTTATGTAACATAGCGCATTACAAAACAGAGTAGTAGAAAATAGTGATGAGGCTGTCTTTATTGCCAAATATTAAATGTGATTTCAACATTTCCTTGACTCAAAGCCCAGTGTAATCTGTATTGCGGGCTGGAATGGCTCTCTGCTATTGCCTTGTCTTTAGTCATTCACCTTGTTCACAGCAGCTTTGGGTGACAAACCCGAACAGAGCATAACACACTGAGGAGTATTGCGGGGAAGAGGGATCAGTGCCCAGGGAATGAATGCTGTTCGCTCCAGACACGCTCATGTCAATGAACTGTGTTATCTTAAAGACACCCAGGCCCAACTGGACACAGTTTAAACGGTGTGAAACCTCAGGGGGAAGTCGGCCTCGATGGTGAGTGTGCCACACTGCCAATCGTCATTCACAGGTTCATGTAAAATGCATAGACATGGATCGTTTTCATGGAATGAGCCCTAACTTAGATTACCCAATTCATTAAATGAACATGCCTGGCAATATGTGACCAGACAATTCATTTTGACCTGTTTGCCAAATAATTGATGAGGCTCGGTGAGTTAACATCTTTCATTAAGGTTAGGATCGGGGTTACAAAACTAAAGTGTTCATGGGGTCCATGCAGGGAGGAGGTCTGGGTGGATGGGTGGGTCAACAGAACATCAGGCTTTCCAACCTCCTAGCAACATTGTTGTTTTGTTGTTGTTTTTATTTTTTTAAAGCATGACCCCATAATCTTAACCACGTCTTTGTTTTTGTAACCATGAGGACTAAGGTCTGCTAACCTTCAAGTAGGGCTGTAGCAATAACCGCAAAAATAGAATATCAAGCTATTGACAAGTCAACCGCAGGAGAACAACCGCTATGTTCACAATGTTTTTAAATTCTTTGCAATTGCCGCGTATTCACACCATGCTACAAACGGTGGCAGCGGGATGAGGCGTTTAGAGTCTATTCTTCACTGAGCTTTGGACTTTGTTGTTTTTTTTTCTGGTCCATGAGAGTTGAAACAAGCTTTGGGTAAACTGCTGCATTCATCACTGTCACTTTTTACCCAGCCGTCAAATCACAATGTCGGAGGAGCGGGGCAAATAGCACAATGACCTCCAATCACATTCTACATGTAGTGCCAAACAACAGCAAAAATGGAGGAGAAAACATTTTTGTTTTTCCTTTCTCCCTACGTGTTTTAGCCTTCCCTTCATCCAGAAGAAGTACTCTTCCTTGTGCCAACATCATAGCAACCAGACGCAACCAAAGAGTCTCCGCGGGAAAAAAACAACGTTGCATCTCATTGCGCCTCTGCGTTCAGCATTACAAGTATCAGTTACTTTTAATACCGTCTTTTCTGTCATTTGAAAAGCTACCTAAAGACAGCCTAAGAATAAAGCTTATTTATATAGCAGTCAAATCAAGATAAATGAACTTATTTGCAATAAAAATAAAAAGTGGCAATAATACTGCATATCGGGCAATCGAGCCAATCATTATCACAGCAGGATACATTTCTTCACCACTACCACCTCCATACTTATTTTGATGCAAACAACGACAAATCAACGTTCCCTAAATCTATCCTTAACCTTAAACATATGTTTATTTGTCAGTGGTTTGGACGGGTAAAGGGAAATTACATGTTTTGTTATTTGACTTGGAGGAACATAATGCCACGAGTTTTCACCTTGTTTCAATATCGTATTTATCAACATTTGTAGCCCTGTTTGCTTCACACTTCCATATTTAATTATTCTTGTTGTACTGAGAGAAATTACCTTATTTCATTTTTGAGAATGCTTATAATGTGACACTTTTTTCCTGCCATTATGCAAACACAGTGTGTATTTTTCACTTTTGGGATCCAACTTTGTGCATTATATTATTAGATGGGATTACATTTATTTCTTAGCTTTGGGCGACAACATTTGTCTCTTTTTAAATAAGCACAAAGCCACCACAGTGGTAATTTAAAACATGACTTGGGAGTTCATTTAAAAAGACTACAATTTGAGTTTTTTTGTACACCTACTGATCTAATCACCTTGAATCTGCTTATATAGAATCATATACCATTTCAGTGCACAGCTGTGGGTTGGCTTGTATCATACAGTTTGTGTTGAGGTAATTATTTGGAATAACAAAGGTGTTGCATTGGGGCCCATGTAGAAATAAATCATTTTATAGTACATTAGTGTTTTGACTCCGCCTTGAGAGCTCAGTGAAAATCCCATTACCAATTATTGTTGCTGCCTGACAGGTTACCACATGAGAGTAAAGCTTTTATTATAATGCAGGTTCATTTTTTAGACTAAACATTCTGTAGCAACAACTAGAGGCAGTGGCAACTATTTATACAAATGATATTACATATTAGCTTTGTCGAAGCAAGAACCACGTAAACAACAGCAACATTTCAGCAACAAATAGAAACCTATTTGTGACACTGTGTTGGTTGGATTTGTTGCTGTAGAGCTTATGTAGCCTCTCAACCACTGGAAGCTCTGAAGTAGCTTTTAGTGTAAAGGGGCAAATAAAACACACAGTATTGTTCTCAAGTACATGTTTGAGGTACTTCACTTGACTATTTCCACTTCCTGTACTTTAACTTCTACTCTTTTACATTTTAGAGGAAAAAGACGTACTTTTTACATCTCTCTATTTATAACTATAGCTTGAACAGCTTAACAAATAAAGTAGTTCAAATGATCAGCTACAACATTAAAATGCTGCTTTCATGTTATTGCGTCAACAATAACAATTACTTACTTAACTATTGATTAACCAACCAATTATTTCCTCAGTGAATCATTTAGTCTATAAAACATTAGAAAACAAAATATTAGTAAACATATAAACAATGTAAACAATATCCTAGAACACAAGTTGACTTCATCAGATGCCTTGCTCTGTCCGACCAACAGTGCAAAACTAAAAAAAATATTAAATTGAATATAATGTATGACAGAGAAAATACCTACACATCAAACAAGGGAAAACTGAGACACAGTTTGTTAGTCTGACTATGATGTAGGCCTTAGAGGCCCTTTCAGAGTTGTCTCTGCAAAGTTTCATGCAGGTCCAGGTTCATCTCTGGAAAGACTTTAGAAAGTCTGTGACTGTCACCTGTACAGCTATTCTGCTCTACCTTTTTTAGATTTCATCTAGATAGACAGATGTTCCATGGTAAGCTGTTTATTTATAGCAAAGAGAAAAAAATAAGAGCTTAGTCAGGACTCAGAAGCAAAAGCATAGAGGAAAATATCCACATATTTAACTGTCCTTGCCTACAAAGGTAGATCACAGACTTTTTATATATATATATGTCTGTATGGCCTAGGTTGGCATCAGTGACAGTGATTCATTTCTTCCCAGACAGGTAGGAAACCCCATTGATTCAGAGATTCCCAAATGACATCTGTGATTCTGTGAAATATAGCAAAAGGTTCACAACAACACTTTGGTAACTAGAGCTGTGAATCTTCACTGACCTCATGGTTCAATGCGATTATGATTCACCTGTCAACAATTTGAAGGCACAATGACTCATTATGCATTTCAATTTGTTACATCCTAAATGTTCTATATTACGGCACACTTTTTCATCAATTATTCCATGCAGTCAGATTAATCTGAACATCCTTTTTATTTAGAAGGTACTTTCAAAAATCAAACCACAACAGTCTAATATAGAGGCTGCATCTTTTCAATACCAGTATCTGTGTGAGCCGCCTCAGTTCATAAACAGAATGAAAGACCTCACAGTATAATCAAAATGTATTCTTGTAGAAGTTTGTGATCCAGTTATAACCTTGATAATCTTCATATACACATTTCTATTACAATATTACATTGCTGTGCCACTTTCTTTCACAGCTTAATAGCACCTGTGTTTTGCTGTGTCTTTATTTAACAAAGTGCATTGATGCAGATTTGATCCCTTTTCACAGCAGACTTTTATTACTCGTCATAGAAGCACAGATGTCACTAATAACTTATAACGGTGTCCCAGTAAGCCTTTACAGTAACACAGCATGCACAATACCAGGACCCTGGAACTGAAGCAGCTGAATTGAATTCGGCCATTATTCATTTTGTGATAGACAATTGTGCTTCTCCTCCTGTGACATCCCAAATGTCTTCCATAGAAATGATCTCTATGCGGATGCAGGGCATTCATTAGTTTTGTATTTGTCGCATTGTAACTTTAGAAATCTCAGTAAAAAATGTACTGATCATTGATCACTGAAATTTGCTATGCAATCATAGTACATATTACATATATCTGTCTGAAAGGGACCTTTTTTTAAAGAGAGGGGCTGTCACATCTCAGTAGAGTCTGTACTCCTCTTTGACAGCAGTGATCTGCTGAAGTGCTTCGCAGCAGAGTGGGAATACACAGGAAACCCATCTCCTGATGAAGTGGAAAACTTATTGTGTACGGGAAGATAAATATTAAAAAGCTGAGGAAGTAAAAACTACACACCAGGAGAAGATACTTGTTTATTTCTCCAGAAAAGTTTCTGACACACATAAACATGAACATGTCTTTCCTGATCACAGCTACCATTCACTGAGCCCGCAGGCTTCCCGCTGTCACTCGACAACATCGGAAGGCTAAGCTGAGCAACGACTGTCTGCATTTCAGTTTCAGGATGTTTTCCACAGACAGGTGCCCACTCTGAAGTTGCAACAGCAGCCTCGATGGTGCTCAGGGCCACCACATGGGCAGATTACATAATGTCTTAATACCGTACAAGCAGACAGATGAAGTTAAGATAAGGATAACGCCTGCAGTGCATGCAGTAATATTATGTTAAACATATGTGATTCTTGTCAGTCAGCAACTGAATTTAATGAATTGTAAAATGACAGACAATTTCATATTTACTATTGTCTCTGCAAAGTTTCATGCAGGTCCAGGTTCATCTCTGGAAAGACTTTAGAAAGTCTGTGACTGAGAGTCACCTGTACAGCTATTCTGCTCTACCTTTTTTAGATTTCATCTAGATAGACCGATGTTCCATGGTAAGCTGTTTATTTATAGCAAAGAGAAAAAAATAAGAGCTTAGTCAGGACTCAGAAGCAAAAGCATAGAGGAAAATATCCACATATTTAACTGTCCTTGCCTACAAAGGTAGATCACAGACTACAAAGGTAGATCACACATATTTAACTGTATATATATATATATATATATATATATATGTCTGTATGGCCTAGGTTGACATCATTGACAGTGATTCATATTTACTATAGGTGGCTGCATGTCAGGGCCACTGCTAAAAGCATCCGATTCTTTATTTCCATTCACTGAGTGCTGCTGCAGAAAAGGGTTTTTGTTCGTATCCGACCACCAGCTTTTTTGCCTGGAAACACACACAAAGCACACACACGCAACTACACATTACCTCTACTCCTGTGCTCTAAAAAATCAACCCCCAGCAGTTTACAAGGTGACAAATGAATACTGTCACTTGGCTAAACTCCTACTTGCACTTTTATTACAGTTATGTACCATTGTTCACTGTTTTGTTTTGGTTTTTTGTGTGTCTGTGTGTTTGTGTGTGTGTGAAATGCTCAAAATATCACACTGCAATTTTTCTTTCACATCTGAAACCCTAACCTTCCTTCCAAAGTCTCACACACACACCAAACAAGCAAGATAAAAATACAAACTTTGCCTTTAGCTACATGAAGAATGGGTGTATTTTTGAATGACAGAAGGAACAATGGCACCTAAATGTGAACACCACTAGAACAGAATACATTTGACTAGATAGAGGGGTGGTTGAACAAACCTGTAACCCTGTGTCCTTCACGCCACCCAGCTTTGCACTTCTATCTAAGGGGCCATTAGAGTAGTCGCTGAGAGAGCGAGTGTCACTCTGCATTAGTCCACCGGTCTCGTCCGTCCGTTCCATTCTGTCTGATAGGACACAGTCTTATATCATAACCCGCTGTGGCAAATCTAAAAATCACATAGGCTGCACCGAGCATTATCACCGCTGCACTGATCCTAATCACGCTAATGCATTCTTTTATGCAAAAGGCAAGGACATAATGTCTCGGTGAAAGCATCAACATGACGTCCGTACCTGAGGATCCTGGTATATCACTATATCTGCAGCCGGTCAGTGTTGCTCATGTCCCAGACAGCAACATGAGTCCACGGTGCGGAAATCATAGTTTATCTTAAATTGAGCAGAAGTTGAGAGGTCTGACCAAGAAAGAAACAACATGAAAATATTTGCTGTAGTAATTCTGCATTTATGTCGGTGGCTTGCAGGTCATGATTATTGGGAGGGTTATTTGTGTCTGTGTAGAGAACACTAGGGCACATTGTTACATGTGATGAGATCCTTTTTCATTTTGTCGGGAACTAATGTCTAATATGAGAGCAATCAGCTGAACACACCTCTTGAACCTGTCACTTCACTGCATTATGGGGGCGTCTTTTATCAGTGATGTGATTATTATGTAAGATCCTACCGCTCCGATTAGATCCTCTGGAGCTGGAGGAGTGATGTGCAGTATCTGGAAGCCTGGGACTTTGTGCTACTGGTGTTTAAGAAGACTATCAGGGTATCTGCATCAGGAGTGGGAGACAAAGAGATTCTTATCTTCTAGGATTCTGAATTGAATTGATTAAAAAAGGGTTGTTTTTTTTCTGCAAAAGAGCAGATCTTGCATTCGAATATAAAAAATAATATTCTATTGTGTAAAAAAAAAGCAGCAATAGTGTGGCTGTCTGCTCGCTTGCAATGGATGCACTACATGAGAATGTTTAATGACACGGTAGAAAGAAAAGAAAACATCATCCAAACGTTTTACTTTTACTACCACCACATGCACAATGCTTCATGTGGGGAAATTTAAGCTCGACTGGCCAGCTTTGCCCAGTTACAGTTAATAAGTTAAGAACGGACACGTAGTGTTTCAGGGAGGGCTTCAGTTAGTTTTGGAACCCTAAACTTAAGTCATTGTCAATTCTTGAGTTGTAAAAAACAACACCTATTGATTTGGTTTTCTAGTATGACAGTTAGTAATAGCTGTGGCTAATATAACAGTATTTCCTCCCTCTACTGCTGTATCTTCAACCTGACTTGTGGCCTCTGCTTCCTCTAAAGAGCCTGTAAATGATGATCCAATATTTGCGAGACACAGTAATTACCTGAGATTTTTCCTCTTTGAGGAGAAATTATTTGATTAGCTTGACCTTTTCAGGGAGCTTAACCTTTTAAAATGTCAGGTGAAAAGGTTTTAAAATAAGTGTGCCACATTCTCAGAAAATTCCTGTTTTTAGGGGCTCGTGATGACCTATAGAAGAGCGGCAAAAAAGAAAATCTGACGATGATGAATCTTACAGCTCAGAGCAATTTGTTATAGTTCAGATATGTTTCTGGAAACTCCCTTACAAAGCAGAACTCCCACTGAGGCGGGCTGAGCTGTGTGTGGGAACCTGTCCGGACTTCTTAAGAACTTAGGGGATGGATCATATTAGGTTTGTGTTCACTAGGGTGTTTTATATCTACATAACATTAAAGAAAAAAATGTGTTTGCTAGATGGGCAACAGTGGATGAAGTATAACTATTCCCCTCTGTGACAGGGCCATTTGTCTGCTCTGGGGCAGATCAATCCAGCTCCATCTTCTCTGGATTTCCTTCTGCCTTTGTTTTCACCACTCTAGATGTCTTTAGTAATAATCAGCTTTCATGCCAAATAAATGAGCTGTTTTATTGTCGGTGTTGCCGCGGCTCCAGCGCTGGTCAAAGTAAATGGAAGCTGATTAAGGTTATTTTGCAAAGGACGTACGCACATGCAGAGTGAAACGTGGCCGAGCAATAAAGTCTTCTGTCAGAGTGAATTGGATCACATTGGATGACACATCTGGTGCACTTTACCTCTAGAAGAAGAAAAAAAGACAGGAAATATGTTAAATTTTAATGACTCTAAGAGGAATGTGGTGTTCAGGAGAAGTGACGTTAGAAATGCGATAAACTGCAGGATGTCAAAGAAATGTCCCAGACACAGGATTTTAAAAATACAACTGAAATCCTGCCAAAAGAAATCTTATTTTAGCACAATAAGTGTTGCGATTATGATTTCAGTTTTATTATTGTAATCTTTATTTACAGTTCAATATTGTAAGTAGATGATTTTTGTAGCAACAAATAAACCACAGCATGCAGAGTAGTAGACCATGACAGCTCTGTGGTGATCGTCTGAACTGCAAGCAGCATCCTTAATCTTTATTAACACTTGAAGTGACAAAACTGCTTCTAGAATAACCCCATCCAGCTGTCCGGTGTACACTGTATGTTCCAGACATACAGATGAGCATCTGCGTCTCCTGGCATCAGTAAATAATGCACTCCTGTGCATCTGCAGCACGACTCGATATATAATTCACAAAACGTAGGCAGTGAGGCAACCCTTATGCCATTCACACTACACTGCTTAAACTCACCGCAATATGTTGCTGCTGACTTTTATTTGCTCCTTAAAACGCATTGTGCCCAGTTAGTTTTTTGGGTTTTGTCAATAGGACCATTATTATCAGCTCTACCGCTCAACTAGATTACCCATGGCTGATATATCTTTACATAAAATCTTAATACAGAGAGTACTGTAAAACATTTAAGGGTAACGTTGATATAGAGACTAATGCACATTGTTGATGTTTTATAGCTATTTTTTCTGTTTTGATTGTCACTGTCTAGTCTCTTTCTTTCTTTCACACTATTATATCTCCTACTCACTTCTGATGAAAACTTCTCTGAGATGGCTCCTTTGCTACTATATTTTACAGAGTCACCCACACATGCAGCGAAGGCGTCAAAGGTCTGCAGGTGATGTTTATAGGCCGGCGGTGGCCTTGCAGATATTCTAATATCACAATAGTAATAGTTGTCTTCTGAACTGCACAAGCACGTGGCGTCTCAGCCGTTGACAGCCCGCTACATGAGAATATGCAAATGTGCGTCAAAAGGGGGGAAATTTTCCATTAAGCTTCATATTCCAAGGTGAGGTTTCCAGGGTGATTTGTATTTGAAAAACGCTTCTTTCTCATTCACGTGTAGACGAGCCGCCTGGTCTCGGCCTTGTCAAGCACTCGTCACTATCATACATGAGAAATGCTGCAGTTGAGACTTGCTGTTTTAGTAGGCGGGCAAAATAGAAAAAGTGGCTTCATTTCAACTTTCACTGCTAAACTGTTGTGTTGAGAGCATTGCATTAGCTAGATTACAGTTTTATCTGTCAAATGAATGCGCAGAAATAGCTGACATAACATTATGTTACAAAATCCAATTTCGTATTGATTGACAGTGGGAGATTCACCCAGCCCACGTTACGGCTTCCTGCACTATTAGAGCGTATTGCGGTGTTATTTGCATTTGGAAAAGAGGGGCCATTTGCTGGGAGTAATTAGTTAAGCTCCTCTGACTTTGGAAATTTAATTGCAGGTACAGTAGAACCGGCTTACAATGGGATAACTGAAGCATTACGGTCTGTGAGGGACTAACAAACAGAAGGAGCCTCCCTCCTGACAAACGGCACTGGAACACACATTAAGACAAATACACACAAAAAAAACACACCAGCTCTGGTACACACATACCATTAAAAAAAAAGAAGAAGCACACATCGTCTCCTGACCTCTTGGTTCTTTGATCCATTAATAAAATGCAATATTCATACTCCCAGCTACTGAATGTTTCATTACAGAGATCTGGAGTGCATTATTAAGAAGTATGGCACAGACTATCTACAGAATGTTTATCATTTATCATCTGCTGTTAGCTTAGTGTGTTGCTCCGCCGAAATGCTTGACCTTGAATGCTGCTTTCATCCATCCCTGTATGTTGGAAATCAAAGCATAAGGGACCATCATTAGGTCCATATCATGCTCCGAATGCCTGAAACCCCTCTGTCTGTTATATAAAGATAAATATTTTCTTTGTTTTCTCTAATATGCCTATGGTTATCATAATTCGACGCTCTTTATGAACGTGTACATTTAGTGTTGCTCATCATGTTTGCTGTTCAGCAGCCTACACAAAACCTTATGTAAGAGTGTTGTTAAATCCCCTCAAACTGCAGTGTTTACTCACAGAGAATATCTATCATTCATTATTATATGTAAGATTGATTTATGAGCTGGTTTATCTTTACACCCTTAATAGCTGGAACATAAATCACAGGACCAGTGCTGTTAGACTGACAAGGTGGACACTGTTAATTATTTAAAAGGATCACTGACTATTAATGGTATTTTTTCCTCACCTTTCCCATTATCTGTAGCAACCAGTTTGTTTTCCTCTCAATTAGGCACGCTGGCAGTGAGCAACACCCATCTCCTATTACTGGGATATGGCAACAGAGGCCATGGGGGAAGGGAAATAACAGGCTGCTGTTGTTGTTATCACTGCTGCTACCACTGCTGCGGCTGCTGAGGGATTGTTTTAAGCATTTTCTTGGCTGCATTTCATTTCTTTCTTCTTGCCACCATAACTCGCCTCTGCTATTAAACCTCTGTCACTCCCTTTTGGAGGTCTAAAGTGATGGGGTCACTGAAACCAAACCAAGTCAGAGCGCAGTGTGGTGCGCTTGTTTTCTTATACCTCTTAGATGTGCAGGTGATATGAATGCTAAAGAAAAGAAAAAAACAAGCCTTGGATATAATGAATGCATCTGAAAACCAGCCAGCAGCTTTAGCTAAAGCTTTTAGAGGTAGCTCAGGAAAGTGGGACAAGATTCAGTTCTTATCCTATTTCATATATATTGATCTATCTATCTATCTATCTATCTATCTATCTATCTATCTATCTATCTATCTATCTATCTATCTATCTATCTATCTATCTATCTATCTATCTATCTATCTATCTATCTATCTATCTATCTATCTATCTATCTATCTATCTATCTATCTATCTACCTTAGTCAGTGTTGAAATAATTATCATTTTTTGGTCCCATTTTTTTCGTTGACAATGGCAACTTTATTTTTAATTTTCCAATGCCATTTTTATATTTTCTTGTTAAAGGTGCTATACGCAAAATTGGGAGCATCTTTATTGTCTCCACACAGCTTGCCACATGGCTCTCAACATGGCGAAAGCTGAGCTGGCCTCTAATAGAGCTAACAGTGCAAACAACAACAACAACAACAACAACAACAACAACAAGAAGTCCTGTCAGAGAGTGAGGCGGCCGAGAGCTAGCCAGTGGGGCACGAGAGGCCGGCCCGGCTTTGTCAACAAAGAACAGAAATGCTAGGATAAGACAGGGCACTTAAACATTTCCCCCAAACTCTCTTGCAAAACTATTTCTAGGTTCTGGGTTATTGGTTAAGCTGCCTCCTGCCGATGGTTGCCTGCCCTGCACTGCCAAACTAAAAAAGCACTGCTGGCTTGGATAACCCAAAAATGCCCCGTGGTTGGGTTTGTGCACATGTGCGTGAACATTTACATCGAGTACATATTTGGGTGTTAACTGTAGGATAACCCATTCTGCGTGCAGACGGCCTGTTCCACGTAGCTTAAAACCCTCATGCGGTGAAGATGTCTTCCTGCCACGCTGCGCTCACTGCTGCGGCCGCACCGATCTGACTGTGCGACGCCAGAGGCAAGAGAATGAAATGTGTCAGCCTGTGCAGCTGATAACGCCGCCTCTGTCACACTCAGGCCAAAGAGTGTTTGCTGGGGAGCCAAAGCGCATGATGGGTTTGCGATGCAGCACGCAGTGTGATCCAAATAGGGGAACTGGGGTAGAGCACTTTCTCCTCATCCCTCCGAACTATGTCACGTCATTTATCCTGTGCCACACGATGCGTTTCCATTTTCCTCGTGTGCCGTTCACAGCGTTTCCTCCCAGGCGTCTTTTCCATCGGAGTGTTCTGCCACTTGACATACTCCGAGTTTTATCCCAGTGGATATTTTTATTTTTTTAACTTTCATTACCCAAATGTGATTTCCCCATTGTACAATGTTTGCACAGAATGTTTTTATTCACCTAGATTTGTTGTTTCTTTACATCTGTGTGACAGTGACACAATGGCAAGTGCTTCATATCTCCTTAGGCCATTGCTTTCCCGGAGTCTCTTTCATGGGGAAGAGGCACTGACGGAATAAAGAAGAGCTCCTTGAGAGCAGAGTCTCTTATCAGCCTCCAACATCTGGCCAAGACTGATAGGCTCTCGGAATAGCTCTCCAAATATCATTGAGTTTGAGCTGCATAATGCTTGTTTAACTGCATCCTTCCTACAATACTAATTTACCCCCTTTCAATATGTGTCTTTCACCAGAGGAACCCATTTCTATGATTACTGAATTTAGTTTCTCAGCAGGGAGGGAGTAATGTGAGACGCTGCACTAAATGGTAGGAAAGAGAAAATTTGAAAGTTGAGCCGAGTCGTACGTGTGTACAAAGGAACTGAAACATAACGTGACGAGTCCTGATCACACAGAAAAATATTGAGTTTTTCAAGATGTTAAGTGTTTAAATGTTTGACATGAGAAGCAATTTTCTTTGATATGCCCAATTTTATCTGCAGGAAAATTAGCCATGTTAAATCCAAGTCATCACTCTAGATTTTGAATGCTCTGAGGTAATCTGCAGCTGATTTAAGAATGTATCCCAACACCTGGCTCTGTATCTGAGCCTTTGAGCAGATGTGTGATAAGTTTGGGATGGACAAGTCAATTATGCTCATATTTTATCTTGGTCAAGATGTTGTTATTCCTACACAACACGTTTTCTTTTGATCATAACATTTTAAAGCCTAATATAAACTTTAGATAAAAAGGTGAAGTGATTAACAGCCTTCATGTCTAATCTATGGTCACTTTACTGTGACTGTGATAGGAGCTTAATAGTGTTATCTACTGGTGTTTGTTTTTTTATTTATGGGTTTTCTTTTTGGCATTTCTCCCTATTTGTAAAGGGTAAATCCCCACGCAGTGCAGAACCCGCTGTGGTTACTACCACCCACTGCTCTCCCAGGGAGGGTGTAGACGGCCATGTGCTCCCTCCGATGCACATGGGGCCACCAGGTGTTTCTTTTAACCTTACAGCGAGGAGCTTCTCCAGGAGGGTGCAGCACATGCAGAGGTTCAAAGCATCTCCTGCAGATCTTAATCCAACTGCGCACAGCCTTCCCGACCAACCAGTAGGCGTCACCAATGCGGCTACAAGGAACGCTGCCAATCGGGTTTTATGGAGCTGGAAAGACTGGAGCCACGGATTAAAGCTGGAGGCAGCAGCGGTGGATGGAAGAGTGATTTCACTCTGCAGTTCCTGGTTGCCCACCAATGTATGTACCAATCGGAATTGTTTGATTGGTACTCTAGCACGGAAATGTACTTTCTCTGTATTTAATGAAGTCAAAGATTTTAAAGGAACCACTCTACTTTTTTTGTGATTCCTTTCAAATGAGAAATCACTGTATAGCTCTTTGACTCATCACCTGAACAAGATAGTTGTGTTTTGCTTGCTGCTTGATTCAATAACATGAGCTCCCAAGATGAATCTGAGATCACAAGATGATTCAATGAATGAGTCAAAAATATGTCTGTTACACAAAACTATGTTTATTTCGTACAATATTTCTCCAATTTTTGTTTATTTTCTTGAGAAATACTGGACATTTTTACCTCCTGAGGCCAATAATGATTCTTATTTTCATGTATTTACCTTTATTTGACAGTCACATAGAGAGATACTGGAAACATGAGGATGTTGCAGTCATGTGCTATGTGTTGTAACCATTAGGCCACTGAGGACACAGTAGAACATACATTCACGTGAACAACAATAATCTCTAATGTTAGGCAACAATTAAACATTGCTTCATTTAAAAGAGTCAACGCCACACCATTACTTTATCTGTTCAACAGAAAGGACCGACCAGTTTAATTTGCAACTGTAAAATGTCCCAACCAGTACAGAGACTGTGGTCTCAAATCTCAATTATCAACTTCTATATTGGCCTTAGATACCCAGTCACAAGCCATAAAGTTTGGGAATCACTGTCATTTTGATGAGTATAGCTGATTACTCACTGTTTGTGTTAAATCATTAATTTCGTGATCACAAGAAAACGCAAGCTTGTTATGTCAAGTTGACCGCATAATTATCCAGTAATCATGAGCAAATCAACCCTAAAAATAATCACACCCACGGCCCCTGGACTCCCATGGAGACAATTTCATTTTTAATAAACGTTAGAGTTTCTAACTTATTTGCTCGTGCATCCGCAAAGAGGCAAAGATGAAGATTTCACTCTGTTGTGTTTGGAAGAGAAGGCAGGGAGCAGATGAATAATTCTTGCTGGTGAGCCTTGCAGTGCTCAGAGCTATAGCCCGTGAATCATCATCATCATCATCATCATTGTATTGAGATAAAAGGCAACATCTTTTCATCTATCTTTCAGTCTTTTTCACTTTGCCTGCTCGGGTAACACTCCTGTGAGAGTTATTTCAAATCCAGAAAGGCATATCATGAAATTATTTGTTTTCATATAGATCATATCTGCAAATTTCTCCCAGAAATTGAATTCCTGCAGAGGTTGAGCTTCGAGGATAATGCGGCATGGCCAAAATGTTCTAATTGCAAATACGGCGGCGCAATCATCACCATTTAATTTCAATTATATCGAGGCCTTATCTCAAATGCTCTGGATCCCCTTGTAGCGAATGTTTTTTCTTTATGCGTTTTGTTTGAAATGCTGCATGATTAACCAGATTCACACTGAGCAACCAGCATGCACTGCAAATTATCATTAAATGGCTCCTTTGGAATGAAGTATATTAATTGTTCTACACAACGTTTGAACCAGCCAACATCACAGGTGGCCTCTTATTAATAACATAAAACAACTGTCAACATTTCAGACCAGGGTGTGATGTGGTGACAGCCTGTGGGAGGGTGCAGTGGGTCCCAGTTTGACATTGGTCATTATGACTTCAGCCACTGAGACTCTGACACTGAGGCTGTGGGGACCAGAGAATCAATGGGATGCCATCTCAGATTCATCCCCAGTGGACCAAGATCAATGTTGCCCCCCCCCCCCCCCCACACACACACACCAGATCATACATATCATTACTTTGAAACACATGATGCCAGTTACACAAATCATCATCCCGATCTCTGAGATCTTAAAACACCGAGGTTTTTTTTTTTTTCTTTTCCATTAAACACAACACACGTGGATATACGCCCCCTGTATTTGTCATTGACCCATAATCCGATGCAATTTTTTTTTTAGCAGAGGTGAATTTCTCCTTGGGTTCCGGCTGCTGCACACTTATTTGACATGCTTAAAACATGGCACAGCCCGGCATACGTTAAAAGGCACTCGGTGCACTGCAGTATCAATAGCAGGAGCCTCAGCCATTTCCAATGCAATTAAAAACTCAATTTTCAAAGCGCTTTGCCGAGGGTGATAAATGGGCCAGTAATCCCTTAATTGTTCTCTCTCAGGCAGAATCACGGGAATGATAGATGTTCCATTAGAGACAGAGTTAAACTTGAAGTAAATAAAATAAGACTTAGAGATATTGGTTTGTTTATTACGGTCAAACCCCCCACAGGAGGCCGAATGCGTTTCCGGTGAGGTTAAATAACTGAACACAATGAGCCGGGATGTTTTCAGGACCACGGACAGTTCCCCCCCCCACGTCCACTCTGTGTCTGCGTGTGTTAGTCCGGCATCATGTGTGTTGAACTTATCCACTTAACGTCAGTTATTGATTGTTATTCACCTCTTTCCAACCTTAAACATAGCATTGCTTCACTGCTCGCAGAATGAACGGGGGGGGGGGACAACACGGACACAAACTTTCTCTCTGTGGGTCAAATAACCCGCAGCTCTCGTTGTTCTGCTCTCTGGAGACGGGACGGGCTGCCCGGGTCCATTGGCCGCCTGAGGTTTGCAGTGTCTCTGTTGACTCGACCAGCAGAAAGGCTAATGTCGACAAGTGCCAAGCTTATTCCCAAACCTACGTAATCCAGCCGGATGAAGCTTTTATTTTTTAATTTTTTTATTTTTTAATTTAACGTCAGATCAAGTTTGACTAACATCGGCCCCAGCCGCGACGGGTCCAATCGGAGTTCAGATCAGCTCCGTCTTCCCCCCACCACCACCACCACCACCAGCCCACCCCTCCTCCTCCTCCTCTCTCCCTCCCTCTCTCTCTCTCTCTCTCTCTCTCTCTCTCTCTCTCTCTCTCTTTCCCTCTCTCTGCCTCTCTTAGTTGCAAAAAAACCTGCTCTGCAGCTGGGCTGCACCTCAACGAACCTAATTGGTGCACTGTGAGCGACCATCATCTATCCAGTGGATTTCCATCGCGCCCGGCTCCATCCAGAACATATGAATCTGCTCGGACAGACGCTTCTGAGGAGTTGAACAGATCGTTCGGAGAAAAAAAAAATGGCACAGCGAGTGGTTTTGTTTCTACTGTGGCTCTGTGACAGGTCGTTTGCGGGATTTCCCAATCAGATAAATATCGGTAAGTGTCTCTCTCTCTCTCTGTGTGTGTGTGTGTGTGTGTGTGTGTGTGTGTGTGTGTGTGTGTGTGTGTGTGTGTGTGTGTGTGTGTGTTCAAATAGGAGGCTGCATACATGTGGTTTGTGTGGACAAAAGGTTGCAGTGTTAATAACGGGAGAGATGTGCACGGAGCGCGGAGCTCTGCGCAGTGATAGAGACTAACTTGATGTTACGTATGCTGCGATCTTAAAACCGCTGATTCTGTAAAAAAAAAACAAAAAAAACTGCTGATTAAAGCCTGCTATAGTTGTGTATCTATGTCATTGTAAGCGTTATATTCATAAGAAGGAGGACGGGAGACGAGCAGTGAAGAGTTGCAGACAGGCGCACTGGTCAACACACATGGTAGTTATTGTACCAGATAGCAGCCAGCCTTCTCTGAGTTCCTCCTCACTGGATGAAATGAGCTCTAACACTGACACGGCTCTTAGAAAGGCACACATGATTCTGATGTGTTTCTGTCTCTCTGTCATCTCTTTAAGGGGGACTGTTCATGCGCTCCACGGTGCAGGAGCACAGCGCCTTCAGGTTCGCTGTCCAACTCTACAACACCAACCAAAACACCACTGAGAAGCCTTTCCACCTCAACTACAATGTCGACAACCTCGAGTCGTCCAACAGCTTTTCAGTCACCCATGCGTGTAAGTGTGCTTCTATTTCAGTCATGTCCAGATCCCCCCCCTCACACACACACACACTTATGTCCACAGCGGAGCGAGCAGAATCATTTATGTCAAACTCATCCATATGGAGCCTTTATGGGCTACATCTCAATCCAGGAGAGGCAGCCAAGTTCGTCTCACTTCACTCTCTCTCTCATAAAGTCCCAGTGGGAATTTACAAATACAGATTTGTCTAATGTACACAGTGTTCTTCTCATATTTGTCCTACGCTTTCTTGGCTTTTATTTTTTTTTACCACAAAATGGTAATATACTTTCTTTTTTATTTCTTTTTTTAAGGAATGTATATTTACTTTTAGACATAGTAACATGTTACAGTCGGGAGCTGTGGTTTGGAGCCACATTCACAGCCTTTGTGCCTGTCTTTGTACAGAAGTTACATATTATATATATTACATATTACATATACATGAATTACACATTGTAAAATAAGTTCCTTCGGCATATACATGCTGGCCTTGAGAATGCAGCCAATGACACACACCATTTGTCAAGGACTCAGTGCTGGAGGATTTGTGTGGTATATGGTAAAGTTGGATTTTAATTTCATAACTTGACAAGTGTTTCATAAATATCCTTATTTTTCATCACATAAATGATCCACTATTCATAAGGAAAGGATATAAACTGGGAAAGGATCTATTATATACAACACATGTTTTTTTTTTTTCCTCTCAATGGGTGCTATTATGTGGTTATGGTCCAGCCCATGATGCAACTTGTGCAGTGGCGGTTTCCAACAAATCACCCTTTTCTTTCCACACCCCCAATGGCTGCAGTTTCCCGAAATCAGCAGAAACAAATTGGACATAAAGGGGAAGAGATAGAGCCGAGAAAGCCATTTTGCGATGTCATTTTAAATGGTAGGTTCAGTTTGACCCTGAAGAAACGCGGCTCTGTCTGACCGAGTCCCTGCAACCCGTGTGTGGCACGGTCATAATGGCCCCTCTGACTCTCCATGTGCCAGAGCATCTCCTCCTGCGCCGTCCTCTGACTTCCCCCTGTGTTACAGAGCATCTCCCCCAGCATTGCAGAGTCAGCTCATTAGCACCCAGCCCTCATAGCACCTCACCATGCTGTCATTGGGCGAAAGGGGGGGGGAGAAAAAATCCATAGCTCCCCAACCAATGCCAGCAAATGAGTTGGGCTCAGACCTGCAGAGGAGGTGGGTCTGAGCAGCGAGGGAGATAAAGCAGAGCGTCATATCACAGGCAGCAGAGAGCTGCGAGGGGCCTAACGAAGGCATCCATAAGAAACAATAAGCAAATGAGAGTGAATAAATAATAGATAGTGCCGTGCAATTTCACGCATGTTGAAGAGGAAGGGAAGCATAGTGGAAAAAGGCTTGATATCAGAATCTAATTAAATTCAGGGGCAGACAGAGCTTTAGTGAGAGGAAGGGGCTCCTGTGGGAACCGTGGCCCCGTTTCTAGTTTCTTGCTGCCACGTCTTAGCGTCTCCATCAAGAGCTCTGTCTCAGGACTGCCTTGAACTTCCAATACAAGAAAACTATGAGCTTTTTTTATGACGCAAAGTAACCAATGCTGAAAGGAAATGTATCGCTCAGTGTTGCTAAAATTGGAGAGTGATTGTCAAATGTCATTATAATGTTTTAGTGAGGGCATCTATTTTGCTTTGATGTGCATATGAATAATCTGCGCTGCTTGAAATTTCTCTTTAGTGTTGAATGTTCAGTCTGGTAACATTATAAAGGAAGACGTTTTTATTATTAACAAACTAAAGCCCCTCTACTTATTGTAATTGTAAAATAATCAACAAACTCAAGCAAAGACAGCTCTTTAAACAGTCTGATATGCAGTTTTCTTTCCAATCTGATTTGTGTAATGTGTGATCAGAGACTTCTTTCAAGGTAGTGCCCCGAGACTCTTGTCAAGCTGAGCTCGCAAACCGCAGACAGCTCCTGCTGAGCTCACAACAGTCCATGAGCACCTCAGATTGTCTCTACCAATGTAGTGAACAAAATAGATATGACGGTTATTAGAAATCACTTATCTGCTGACTTCCAGCTCTTTGAGGCTTTGCCTCTGGTGAGTTCTGAATTTCAAATTGGTCAGCGCCGTTGTTTGTTCTGCAAGCTGTCACAATTAGTTTAGTGGACATTCAAATTTACTTTGTCATCAATAACCTCCTGTGGTTGACTCAGACCTTTGTCAGCAGTAGCACACAGCTACTTTATGATCTAGCAATCTGAACCAAGTTCTTTTTTTTTTTTTTTTTTTTTTTTACCAAAGTGGCATGGATGGAGGTTTTGGGGAATAAATCTATTTTGAGGCAAGCTTCATTGCTTTGATCAAGAGGAGTTGTGGCTGCCTAAGGCCTTGCAGAGTGGTTGAAATGACAGCATTTGTTTCGTCTTGTCCGGACTCTTTTCCTGAAGCTGATGCTCTGCTTTAGTGTGCATTCTCTCCTTACTCCGGGAATGGATTCTGCCACAGCCCTGTTCTCTGACTCATCATGTAGATCACTCCTCTTGATGTGCCGAACATCCTTTAAAAGTAATAAAACTGAGGCAGAGGTACAAGAGGACAGGCATACAGGGATTCAAATGAAACCGGCTGGACTTTATTTTTCTTTTTAGAAACAAAATATGGAAAAACCTTAGGTGTGATGAAGGCACAGTCTCGTGTCAGAACCGCTTCCTTTCAAGTCAGTTTAAAACATTATGCCATTAATTGAATTATTGGCCGGCAGCAAGACAATGTGTGGCTTCAGTAATCCTCAAGGCTCGGCTTTGTACCGCAGAGCATGGTGTGTGCTTTGGTGGCAACACTGTTGTTGCTTTGAAGTGACATCAGAAATTGTGAAATGTGTAATTACCAGTGCCGGGTCCATAATAGCTGTGGAAACCAGGAGTCAGGTACGCTCGTAGAGAAGACAGGAGTAGTTCAAAGCAAAGGGTACCAGTTTGAAGAAAGCAGAGTCGACAGCATTAATGTTCCTGATGGTCACGGCTAGCCAACTTAATGACACCGCCATCCTTTTCTCTCCTGTTTACCCTTCTTCTTCTTCTTCTTCTTCTTCTTCTTCTTCTTCTTCTTCTTCTTCTTCTTCTTCTTCTTCTTCTTCTTCTTCTTCTTCTTCTTCTTCTTCTTCTTCTTCTTCTCCTCTTTACCTGAGGCGAAGAAAACATCAAGCCCCCTCCTCCGCCTCTCCTCTCCACACTATTTATTAGATTATTCGCCTTGATTCCTGTTAAAGGCAAATTTTGCAATGCTTGGCTTTTGAATCTCATCTCCCCATTCCTCATTCCTCATTCTGTCATTAAGCTAATGGTCTGTGTCCCCTCTGCCAGCCTTTTTACATGTACCTACCCCTCTTTTATCGAGTCCTCCAGGTCCTTAAACCCTGGCAGTAGCAGATGCTTCTTTGGCAGCACAGTTCAGCCACCGTCTCCCACCGCTGTTAGCTACTGTAGGCGAAACCGCTTTGCTGAAAAGAGCATGGAGAAGATAGTCAATGTGATTTGTGTTTGTCATTACTTAAGACGGGAAAGAGGAGGGACAAGAAGGGAAACAGAGTGACTCTAAGGTGTGATGCATTTTATTGTAATTAGAGACTGCAGCTAAAGGAATGGTATGGCATTTTGGGAGATACGCATAATCGCTTTCTTACCAAGAGGTAGATTTCATAAACTGATACCAGTCTCATGTCGGCATGGTAAATATAAAGCTGGAACCAGCATCCTGTTAGCCTAGCTTAGCATAAAGACTGGGAACAGGGAGAAACAGCTAGCCTGTTAGCTAGAAAGGTGACAGAATCTGCCAACACAGCTAAGGCTCACTAATTAACATGCTTTATATCATTTCTTTAATCCATACAAAAAACAGAAGTGTCATTTTTTTTCCCCAAACAACTCAACCAATCGAGACATCAGGAAGTTAGTGGTCCCAGTCAAGAACTAGTCCAGTGTATAACCCCCAGTACAGCAGCAAATTGTTGTTTTTACACTTTGGTTTTTCGATTAAATTAATAAATGATAGCATGTTAAATAAAGACCTTTTAGAGGTGCTGGTAGGTGTATTAGAGCCAGGCTAGTGGTTTCCCCCTGTTTCCAGTCTTTATGCTAAGCTAAACTTACCTGCTGCTGGTTGTAGCTTCATACTTACCTTACCTACAGAAAAAAGATAGAGGTATCAATCTTCTCTTCTATCTCTTGGCAAGAAAGCAGACAAGTGTATTGCCTAAAATGTCGAAATATTCCTAAAACATTGCTTCAAGTTAATAGCAGTGGACTTACCGACTTATCTTTGGGAGACGTTCATGCTGCCTTATAATCAGTGTGAAGCAGTGTGCAGAAATATGAATGATCAAACCTGTGTTTCTCACAAATTCCACGTGATGCAGGATGATCAATGGTGAAAATCTGTGAGCAATATCAGGACAGTATCAGGATCAGTGAGTGTGTGGAGCCCATTGGATTTAATTTAACACTCAGGAATACAACTCCAGCAGATGTTTGGATTTGGATTTGGGATATCAACATCATTGATGAGGATTATCATAAACTCTCAACAGTGCACAAGCCTATTTTTTTCTTTTTGTCTAGACAGCACTCATTCTTAGAAGCATCTTCTTTCCTGACCTTTACGCCTACCCAGAGACTGCTAGCTCGGCACATGTGGCCCAGAAACACCAACAGCCTCTTTACACCGGCGGCCCCGCACTATGACTGAGCACATGTGGCAAATGGCATATGTTGTGAAGCACAAACGTGAGGGCCCTTACCAAATCTTCGCGTGTATTGTTCTGTGTATAGCTTTTGGGGCTGTTGTTGTTGTTGTCGGTGGTTGCGGTGGTGTGTGATTGGACGGTAAACAAAGCGACAGGCAGGCATATTTTTTTGCAGCGCATGGCCTGACAGATACAGGCTCTGGTCGACAGAAGCTCCTCAGGTGATTGTAGTAGTTCTACACTTCTTGTCCTTGCAGGCTGTAACTCAGCTTGAGAGGTGTGACCGGGCAAACATGGCAAGGGAAGCTGGGAAAGAAACGAGGGAGTGGGAGGATAGAGAAAAAGACTGCAGTAGGAGAAAGCAAAAGGGGGGAAAAAAAGAATTTGAATAAAGGATGTTTTAGATGTTGCTTTTATAGAGAGTATGTGTGTGTGCACAAGTGTATGACTGTGTGTGTGTGTGTGTGTGTGTGTGTGTGTGTGTGTGTGTGTGTGTGTGTGTGAGTGTGAGTAAGAGAGGGAGAAAGAGAGAGAGTTCTCCAGGCTATGGGGGGTTGAGCCGGGACATGCCATCACAGTCCAGCTGTGTTGGAGGCACAGATGGAGGTTTGTTTATGGCCGCATAGGCATGTGCATATGCATGTGTGTGTGTGCGCACATATGCACAGAGCCACGCACACAGACACTGTAGGCGGATGCAGAGTCACACATGCGTGGACAGACGAATCTCTTCTCCCTCTTCACATTTCTTACTGAGTTGAATTCAGTATTTTGTACCGAAGCTCCCGTGACACACTTCATCATTCATCCAAAATAAAGGTCAGTTTAAAAATATTGCCGGTCCCCCCCCCCCAAGTCTCTTTGTGCAAACACAATTTTTAGGAAATACTGTTTTTTGAAAGGCTAGGATTTGTGTGAAATGCGAAGACTAGACGAGCATATTTGATAAGCACCATGACTGTGCAAAAGCCTCTAAGAGAAACACGAGTCACCGTAGTGTAATGTAATGATTTGATATGGAGGCCAGCAGGCCAGGCGGTCTCTGCGGGAGCTGGATCTGGGGCCTCGGTCAGATGAGTGGTACAGTAACGGCCCCTGGATGAGGTTACATGCTCTGGGAAGAGCAATGCCTCTGAGAGGGGAGCGGGACGTCAGCAGAAAGTGGTGACAGACAGTGTAGCTCTGATTAAAGAAAAAAGAAAAAAGGATGAGGCAGAGAAGGGTGGAGTTCCTGCCAGATGCAGTCACGTGTTATAATCTGTCTGTTAGAGTTATTATCATTATTTTTTTAAGGAACATTATGACTAAATATTAAAATATAATTTTACTTGTTATCAGTGCTACAGCAGTTGCTTCTACATCAGAGAAAAATACTTCATGTCCTGCTGAAACTTAGCACTGATAAAGTACCAGTGATTTATCCTTAATTTTCTTGAAGTCTTGCTGGCTTAATTACAAACACTGGTCCTTTTTGTTGTGGAAAAGCTTTTTTTTCATACAGCAAACACATAAAAGGCTGGAAGAACTCCAAAGGCCAAATCTCTGAAATGGAACATTATTTTGACCTAATTTTCTGGCCATGAGATGCCCTCCTCTGTATTTTTTTTATATATTTATTTATTTATTCTAAAGTCAGGCTGAAGCCATAATGAGATTCAGTCTAGAAAACATAGAACACACTCCGAGGCAGATTCAACACAATGAATTTTTAATCAGAATATCAAAAGATCCTCTTAAACCCAACCTGAGGAGAAGTGTTGCTGTCGGAGTGCTATTTGTCTTGGAATCAATGACGCTGGCAGATGTTGTTTGATAAAACAACAGCTTTCCTCCCTCGCTGCTGTGGTAGCTTCAAATCTCCATATATCTTTCACAAACACTGAGCTAAAGCAAGCTATGGAATATAAAAAAGGAATCTGGTGTAGGGACGAGATTTTCTGATTTGGAAGCTGAGTAAATCACATCACAGATGTACATTGGTAGATATCTCCAGCCCTGACAGTAATCAATCTTTTGTTTTGTGTTCAGACCTACTTTGGGAAAGTTGCGTTTTTTGGATATCTTATTGATATCCTTTATCTATTTGCTTAATTTCCACGGGTGAATGTGATTAATTGCGAGCGAGAAGAGGAATTAAGGTGAAATGATTATAAATGATCTGTCATGGCACCATAAAAACAATATCATCACCCTGCAGCCTGTGGTTATTTCAAACAAACAGCCAACACAGGGTTTAAGTACATAGTGCTGTATTCACATGGCAACTGATGCTTTTGATGTATAATACATGAATACTACAGTAGTTCTAGGACTTCCAGAAAGGCTTTACATGTATCAGGGATGTTACATGATTGCTCGTAAAGCTTTAACACTTCAATAGATTTGGTTGACAATAACATTTCCAGAACTATAAAAACAATTCACGCCACAGCAGAGCCATAAAAACCTGGATGTACCATTAACCAACCGACCGACCAAGAATGTATAAGAATAATTTGCGCACCGCTGACCCATATGTGAGCTTTATGAAGACTTGGACCATGCCCCCCCCTTTTTTTCCTGAGAGCAGACATGATGCAACATGACAGCCCATCTATGCTCCGCACATCTGTTCACCACTGTTCAAATAATAGGGTGGTTTCTGAACTATAAGTCAACAATGACAGGCGAAGTCTGTGTTCCCTTATTGAAGATGATATCATCGCTGCGTTGTGATGAACAGGAGGAGCTGACCGACCACACAAAGAGCGAACGATAAACACACACCATGAAGGGCCGGCGGAGACACACTCAGTCCTAGTGGCGTATTAGACACATTCGCTGCCGTGCACTGTGTGAGGAAAAAACTGTATCTTTTTAGTAAAAAATCCTGCATATGTGGTGCACTTTAAGTCAAATGAACAGGGGCAAGCTGCCATTGTGAACTATTCATCTCAGGTGCATCAGGGATATGTCTGCCAGCAACTCGGCTCCATGTGATGGCTGCTTTTCCATTTTGTTTTCTCAATGAGCAAAACCTCTCAAGGAGAGTGGAGCACGTCGTTCGTGGCAAAGATTATTATTCATTTGAAAATGTCATTAACCCTTATGCGCCAGATGTGAAAAAGGCAGGGATGGAGTAAAAAAGAAGAAAAAAGGAAGAGAAAAAAAACTTGTCTCCTGTAAAGATCTCTCACATTGCAGTCAGCATTTTTGTTTTTGCATTTACTCCCCCTCTCTGTCTTTCCCCTTTCTATATTCCTCCTTTTATATGTATTTAATCTCTCCCACAAAGCCCATTACAGTGATGTTCCCCACAGCCGTTGCAGTCACACTCAGCCAGCTATTGGCCATTCACTAGACTCCCCTACAATATCCGTAATCACTGAATCAGTAATCCCCTACTTGAGCTGGAATAGCACATCCGCATCGTGCCTCATCGGAAGTTTGCTGCATTGGCCTGGCTTCACTGGGTCCAAAAGAAACTCTGAAGTCGTGTTCAATAGGAGATGCTGACTGCATTGTCCTATCCAAGGTCAGACAGCTTATGAAAGAAAATAGTTTTGAGCCTTTTATTATGTCGGAGGAGCTCAGAGAAAAGCATTAATTGGCACCTATGTGCTGTCTAATCTTGTCTGTCCACTTGGACTGCATTATCAGCTGTTTATTGTTTGGTTCCCTTCTGTGTGTGTGTGTGTGTGTGTGTGTGTGTGTGTGTGTGTGTGTGTGTGTGTGTGTGTGTGTGTGTGTGTGTGTGTGTGTGTGTGTGTGTGTGTGTGTGTGTGTGTGGCGTAGCATGATTTCGGTGCTAAAGACAGTCAAAAAAAAAGTCAGGACATTGGGGCGTTGTTGTGATGAATACCAAACATCAACAGGGAGCGTCACGATGTACTCCCCCAACTAGTAAATATTGGATCACAGTGCGACGGGGCTTCCAGCATTCCAGCTCTCCTCCGTCTGCCGACTGAGCAGATTGATCCGCACGTTTCTGGCCTGCTTCAGAAGAGGCAGTCGCTAGCAGAGCCCTGCCAAAGCTGCATGTCTGTGCAGGAAACAAGGGGGCTCCATCATAACTGATTGCTTGTGACAGTTCACAGTCGCCGGGCCACTGGAGCATCATAACCTTGTGAAACTAGTGTATGGGCACTCTAGCATACAGGCTGAAGGAGAGGAGGAAGAAAAGGAGGATATTAGCATATTCCTCGCAGTGATACAGAGATGCAAATAAGACACGGCGTGCCATGAATAGCCTCTGTGGTTAATATTAAACAGGTCTTATGCAATGACAGACATAATAATGCAGACCAACACATCTGGAAACAAGTGAGGTTTATAGACCATTACTGCAACTGTGATTGCAGTTGCAGAATGAAGACCCGAGCAATGTCAGAGGAGGAACTGTTGATGTGTTGGAATAAACTACTGATGACACCGAGGCAGAAATATCTCCTGGCGCGCCTGAGGAGCCAACCCCGAGCCACTCAAATCATTTTAGCTGTGTTGTCACCATAACAAGCGCCAATGCATTTGAGATTGCTCACTGATTCACATTGAACGCACGAGTTTAATTGAATCTGCATGAATGCCGTAAAGAGCAAAATGAGAGTCAAATGGCCGTGAGTAATAGGCGTGGAACTATTTGGTTGTCGTCGGCAACAAAGCTCCGAGGTGATTTGACTCATCCACCCACTCGGTCATCAAGGAGGTGGAAGCTATCTCTTTTTTTCCAACTTAGATCAAGAAGACGTTTTAGTAGGTGTGTGCAAGAAAAACATTTGATTGTGACGCAGTGGGGTTGTCTTAATCAACACACGTCTTACCGCGGGTTTTACCTGTCTTTAGTGCTCACTATCCCCATTAGTGAGAATTAAGCGAACATGATGTGCTCGCTCAACCATGACCCTCCTCTGTTTCTCCCTCCAATGGTTAATTCTGAGAGAGTGCTGTTGTGTGGCTCTTGCCATTTCACACATGGCTACGTAAAACCTGTGGGCGGTTGCTCCCAGGCCACTGTCCGTGTTTGTGTGTCCATGCATGACCGTGTGATGAAATATTGAAGCGCTCTATCATCGACCATTGGGTAGCCGCCGGCGAGATTCCTGTCACTTAATTTTATTTTTCCTCCCGTCTTTATCTTCGGCAGCGTGGATTTATTTTTCTACGCCGCGGCGGCGTGCAGATCAGGCAGGCAAACCTCATCTGGACCCGTGACAGAGCTAATCCATCGCAGCTGCAGAATGAAAAGGCCGTTTGGAGTGAATCCGTTCCAAACGGCCTCAATGGAAAGCTTCTCTCAGATGCTGCTGCCCTTTGCAGCCTTGACAGTGCTCGAATATGATGAAAAAGGACTTGGGAGAGTTCAGTGGCTTAGCTATGTTTATGAGAGGAGGGAATAGTGGAGGAGAGAGGCCCAGTGCTGTAGATGGAGAGATGAAGTGACCAACCACTGTGTTTGTGTATGCCTGTGTGTGATGTGAACTGGATTGTAAGTACATAGCACAGCAGCTCATCCCTCATCTCTCCGACTACCTGGCTTTTATAGTGAGCCGAAGCAAGCTGGATGTCCAGAATAATCTGTCAGGGGTTTAACTACACCTCTGTATGAGCTGCACGCATGCAATAGCAGACCCACAAGGTATGTGAGGTGGACAGTGGCCAGAAGTAGCAAGATGTCCAGTTTGAAATTAATTTACTAGAAAGGAGCGTACAATATGTGTGAAAAAGCCCCTTGCTCTGTCTAGTGGAAATGGGCAGCAAGACTGAATAACATACCTTTCTTAAGTATGCCAAGGTGACAGGGCACAGAGAAGTCTCATCTTGTTTTCTTCTCAACACTTTGTGTATTGTTTTTTCCTCCTGTACAAGTCCCATTCCTGAGCTGTAAGGGGATAGACTTTGGGTCTTTTATGCATAAAGAAGCTTAAATTTGGAAATTACTCTCAAGTGGCTGAAGTTTGTGAAACATCAGTGAACATTTCACTCCCAATTTCAGGGGTTTGTCTCAGAGTTAAGCTTTTTAGCCCTAGGACTCCCTGTAACTGAATGAAATATTTAGGTGTAATGAAGAGGAGTTTCCCTTTTGTGCGTAGTAGCCATGTTATGGGGGAAGAATGGGATTGGCACAAGATGCAGGTTTAATTTATGAAAAAAAACTTGTATAACACCATCTTTAAGTGTCAGTGAACCCTCTCACTTTCCACCAGAGGTTCCGAGCCTCCTCCTGCCTCCACCCAAATACAATGGACATAAATTAATGATTATTATAGTATGAATAACGCAGAAAACATGCTCTTAAAGGGAAACAACTGTTACATTTTTAGTTTTGGACTTCACTTTTGGAAAGCTATTGGCTTGTTTACAACTCTATGATTGTCTGACACAAAAGCAACCATAACCCATTGAACCAAAGGCCCAGAGCTACAAAAACATAAAAACTGAGTTGTGATCAGCCGTAGTTTCCTCCCCAAAAAGGACTATTTCTTTGGATGTTCCACTGAAGACAGTTTAAAGTGAAGCCTGTGGATTATCCTGAGTAATCAACACATTGTAAATATGGGATTTTAGTGCGACCGTTAAATGAAAAATCATTATTTTATGGCAACTTCATCACTCAAGCCTAGAAGTTAATTTACTTTGAAGTATTTTGCTTCTGATCAGTCTGCCACGCAGATCCCATCCATTTCAGTGTACATCTTAATCATGCTGTCATGAGACTGATACTGTTAAACCTGGGACTAATTCTGTCTTAACTACATAGCATTATACAGTGATCATATCAGACAAGATATCATACAGGCACCAAATTAGACTGTTTTTTTTGTTATTATTGCAGTTAGTGCCCAGCACATGTCCAGACAATCTAAGGTCCACGGAGAATCCATCTTTTTATCTAATAAGAAAAAAACATCTTGTTCTCTTCTCTCTCTAAGCGGCTATTTAAAATGGCTCCAAATCCCCTAGCTGAGAATCTTTATTGCTTTTTGTGGGGAAAATTTGCTTTAGAAAAGTAAGGTGAGGAAGGCATATTCAAGGGTTTCTATCCCAGGGCCCTGTCACATATAGGATTGCATCTCACTCACTGTCATCCACTCTGTTTTCCATCTCTCGCTCTCTCTCTTTACCCACCACCTCCAGCATTATCATTCAGGGACATGGCGTCATCTCAGCAAGGGCACTAATAAGATGAAAAGTGGTGCTGGACTCCAAATACTTAACCAAGCCTGGATTGAGGCTGAGAATGAGAGGGAATTCTTTAGGTGAAGTCTTCAAGGTTAAACAACTGGTCCCATACCCCGTCCTCGTTGACTTATTCTATTATTCTTCAAAGAAAGGCGAAGAGCTGGGAGAGACCGGTTCCTGGAGAGGTAATAAACAAGCTCTACAGTGCAAACGGCTCGGCTCGGCTCGTTTCATCGACATAGGATACGAAATGTGACATGTAATTTGATTAGCGACACCGGGGGCAAAGGCTTAGTTTACATGTGCAGGAAGTGGAACTCGTGAGAGTGGCAGATTGTCATCCCCCTCTCGGTGGCCCTGTGCGGCACACTCTTAGCATTGCATGTGTATACAATCCACACATGAGACACACGGATCAGAAATCCCCCTAAAGGATATGAACAACCAGTCAGGAAGCATTACACTCAGATGGTTTGCACCCTAACTGGAATATAGACATTTTTAAGACTCCTCGCCGCCCCGTCTTGCAGATTAGGAAAAGAGAAAATGACAAACAGAAACTAGTTTAGCAAGCAAGACTGCAGAATAGATAGAGTTGATGTAGGGCAGGGAAACAATCCAGCCTTTTGACAGTGATGGAAAAAGATATGCCCCTGCCAGACATCCACAAAGTTTACTCTGCTTGTTTTATTTTTTTTGGTCTCAATCATCCAAAATAAGAACCACAGAGGATATAAGCTGCCAGTTATTTCTCCTGCTGTGTGTACAATTTGATTCAAAACAAGTCAGTCGGGTCTATACCTGAAATATCACCACAAATCTCCACCCAGGCGAGCCGAGCTCTGCTGTAGTCATGTCCAATCATTTAGAGGCGTCGTCTTAAACTATTCCTCTAATCTCTTTGATATGGCTGAGAGTGTCCTCCGTGTGTCCTCCTTTTTTCTTGAAGGCATCTGTCATGGAGTCCAAAAGTGAACTGTTTCCTGTGATTCAGCAAAGCTAATCTCCCCTGTTTGTTGTGAAGGCAGAGCCCCTGACCACTTCTGACAGCAACAGTTTGAATGTTTGCTGTGTCGGTTCCGACACGTTGAACTCTCTCAACGCCGCCCCGTGCGCCCTACCTCCTCTAACTCGACTCACTCCAAGCACGGAGACGCTGATTAGACACGTCGGGGCGCCTTCAGAGGTGCATCCACGATCCCCGTGTTCCTCCTCACTTCATGCTCCATCCTCTTCCCTTCCCTTTCCCCTTCCTCCATATTCATCTGCGAAGAAGAGCACGCTTTAGGCCCGCAGCGCTGATCGGGAGGATTAGTGGTGTGTGAGGGACTTTGTCACCAGCTTTCTTGGAAATCCAATTACAGAATATCATAAGCCTTACATGTTTCATACTCTGCTGAATCCTCCCTAAAAAAAATGCACTCAGACACACTCAAAGGGGTCAGCGTTCAGCAGCTGCCCTGGCCGTGTGCTGTGGGGACATCTTCCTGAAGGTGAGAGGAGTGATCATCTTTGAAAGGATAAGACAAGTCCTCTAGCACTCCTCTCGCCTCTGCATTGCAGCAAATGGTGGACTGCAAGAGCCTGTCAGAGAAGGGGATTGTTATTTGTTCAACAAGATGGCCAGGGATGCCGGAGAACGGCTCTCGAGGTGAAGCGAGGGCCAAGGGTTTAGGTCTGTTTTCTGCTCGCATTGACGGTCCTTAATTGCGTGAGTCGGGGAAATAAAATGCAGCGGACGAGGGCCGAGTGAGACTTCTGCATGTACACATGGAGTCCACATTTGAAATGCATTGAAGGGAGGTTTACAGTCGCATGTAGGTCTGTTTGACCCGCAGAGTGCTTTCAGCCCTGTGTATGTGCTCGTTGTTCAAACAAAAGCATGAGGGTAAGACCTTGAAGATGAAAATATCTGTCAGGAGGAGATGGAGTTGAGAGTCATTGACTCACTTGAGGATTGCTCACCAGCCACTCTCAGAAATACAGGACTATATCATCAAGATGGCAGGTGGAGAGGAGATGGAGCTGTCGGTCATAGGGCTGTGGAGAAAAACAAGAGAGGGAAGTGGAAATCTGGTGAACTACAGTGATGGGGAAGTACATGCTTGTAGGCCACACATGACATCAGTGACTCCGGATCAGTTTCTCGTCTTCAAGGCATTATATGCATAGTTATTTGCAGCAGTAGAACCTTCGACGTGTCAAGGCTTTGAATGGAGGCCAGCAATAATACTTTAAATGTTTAACCATGTTCATAGTAAGCAATAAAATCACTTTATATGATACTCATGTCTATAATGCATAATAAACCTACTTGCAATGCGTTATAATCTTCTCATTGCACTGTATAATACTAGTTATATGCACTCATAAATAACCATAATGCTTATAACAACAATCACAACGCATGATGAAGCATTTTATGATGACTTATAAGGTCAAGTCTCATAATACTTCATAATTGCTGGTCACTCACTGTAATGCTTATAGCTATAATGACAGAATAACATCTCATAATTCATATGTGATATCTCAGTCTTTCTTGCTTACAGAGCAGAAGTCCGCTCACATCTCATTAGGACTGACTGGGGTTTCAGGTTGTATATGAGCCTTCCAGGCGCAGCATTGTATGGGAAACATTTTTTTCCCCTATGGATGCCTTTTCGGCCCAATTCTTGAGGCTTCAAAGAGAAAGTAAATCATGCAAACCAGAGTTTGAATTTTACGCTTTGACACAGATTTCCATAATGTCCTTCTCAGTTGGATTCACCACTCTGCAATAAGCTAAGAGAGGAGAGAGGAAAAAAACCCAAATGGACATTTTAATTTATTCTTTCATACAAAGTTTCCATTAATTCCTTCTCAGAAGATATTCGACTAGTTACCTGGTAACCATACAGCTCTGTGAACATGTTTTCTTTGGGAATATACTATGATCAGTTTAACACAAACCAAAGTAAATCATCACTGTGCCATGCTAATAAATACTTAACTAATATAGTCTTACTCAGTGGATACAATTTGGGTTTGCTTGTTCTCAGAAATGACTCCTGTCATATTTTACTACTACTCTTCATGTGTTATTCTAAACATAAGAGCAGCACTGGTGCCAAACAATGACTTACCCTTGTTTTTGACTTACCCTTGTTTTTGACAGTTCCATATATATATATATATATATATATATATATATATATATATATATATATATTTTAAATAAGCTTGTTATTTCTCACAGTGCATTTGGATCAAAATTGTAACTGTGAGCAAAAAAACTTGACAAATCTCTCACATACGACTGCCATGTTGGAATAAGATCATGTTTCTTCTAATAGCTGACCTGCTCTCCTTGTATCCAGGCAGTGGAGAAACAGAACATTTATATGGGTCTCCTTTGTGTAAAGTCCGCCAGCATTACAGGCAGCACCCTCTTTCATAGAGACACACTAATTTGAGCCATTAAAAGTTACTGGCCAGTAACCTTTTTTGTGACTTTTACTAATGTTTCTAGCAGAGAAGGATGTGTCACACTGCAGTTGTATACACCAGATAGATACAATAAAACGTACACATCCATTTGTTGTTATTTAATCTATGCATGCTCTATTGCGGCTTTACATAACCACAGCATAATACACACCGCATTTTTATATGAGTTTATTCAGTTACCAAATTCAAATGTTAAAATAATAGCTAGAAAATATGAGAGGAGGAAAATTGTCTGCAGGAGCAGAGGAAGCTAGAAACCTGCCCTCAATATGTGGAGAAGCTTGTCTCTTACTGGGTGAGCTCCATGCTGACCAGCCCAAGTGACAGAGAATTCCCCAGGTCGAACTCCTCACCCCCTATCATCCATCATGCACTCAGACAGACACACATTAATGAAAACTCATACACAGTTGCACCTCTGAACTCACCAGTGGATTGCTTGTACAGCAGCTGAGGTTGTTAGCAGAGTGGCTTCTTAAACTGGCACAGGACAGGAGAGCACCTACATCCCCATTTATTGTCCTC
Source organism: Anoplopoma fimbria (assembly GCF_027596085.1). Taxonomy (NCBI): domain Eukaryota; kingdom Metazoa; phylum Chordata; class Actinopteri; order Perciformes; family Anoplopomatidae; genus Anoplopoma; species Anoplopoma fimbria. The sequence continues at coordinate 10,046,426 of NC_072452.1, read as the reverse complement.
TTCCCTGGATTGTGCTTGCGCATCTCAGGCCTCTTTCTTGGCCCACTACTGCCACCAGGGATCAGTGTGAAACCACTTGCAAGACTGTGTACTCGAGTGCAAATGTGCACTACTAGTTGTCAAAAATTGATGAAAGAGTGCAGTCAATGAGGAAAATATTTTGTTTCTTATCCTACTACATTTAGTGCTATGACACAGCTTTTACAATAAGTTGTAAAGAAGCTGACCATAAACCACATCTTCCCTGGTTTAAGTCCAGCTGGAGACCTTTGTAGCTCTCTCTCTCCTGTCATACTACAACTATCTGATTAAGGCATAATATGCTCCAAAAATTACATTTTAATGAGGATATTTGCAAATATCAATATATACTGTATCAAAATATGACAGATTTAGGCAAAAATTCACCAACAAAATTGTGAAATTGGTGTATTGCAATGAAATATGTTCCACTGTTTACATCCGAAAATCATGTTACACTGTATGTGTATTATGTAAAACAACACCCAGTTCAATTACAATCTGTATGAAACCTGATTTGTTTTAACTATAACATGATTTCATTGAACATGGATTAACAATAATAAGAAAATACACAGTGGCCCTGCTCTAATGTCAAACACTGGATACATTTACTGTAAGTAGTAAAAGCGTGTTATCGTCTGCTCTCTTTCCACAATGTGTGTGTTGCTGTCGTTCAACCCAGCAGGTGATTTAAAGTGGATGTTGATGGAGCGGGACTAGTAACAGCTTCCTTTTAACGTCTCACGGCACCATTGCAGTTGAGTCGTTCTTGAATCTAGGTCTGCCATTTGAGTTAACAGTTTAAAGCGCTTCACATCTCTATATGACAAGAGCTGATGCAATCCCCCCGGGGCACGTATGAGCTATCTCCCCATGACAGCATCCCTTCTTCAGAGCAGGACAGGCTGGTCCTGTTGTAGGCTGGTGAAACTGGGAAGGGGGAGGGAAGGAGAGAGGGAGTGAGGGGGGAGAAGGAGACCAAGACTCTGGAAAAATGGAGGACAGATGGGACTGAGAGGAGAAAACAACTGAGCCAAAAAGAGAATGTGGGTTTTTGCGGGAAAAAAAGACAAGGAAAATGGCTAAAGAGATACAATTATCGTTGACATTTACTGTTCGCAGCCCCTTTCCCAAGGCTGTGCAAAGCTCTGGCTCATGGGCTGCGAAAGAGCATGGGATCCCAAATACTTTGAGTGCATGAAAAGGTTTTTTATTTTTTTATTTTATGAATTAGCTCAGCATGCCCACAGGAAACCACATATCCCTCTGAACTAGCATTCCAGGCCAGCCATCTCAAGTGATGCATCAGAAATGTAACATCCCCATAGCACCGCCGAGTGTCCTGATTATAGAAGGGAATGAGGGCGGCACACTGTGTGTGTTTGACCAGTGAACTGGAGATGGGATGCATGGTCCCCTGCAGCAGGAAGGGGGAGGAGGAGGAGGAGGAGGCACGGTTAGCTGCAGAGGAAGAAAAAAAAAGGGAATGAATCGGAGGAGAGGGAAAAGAGAAGGAGCAGATGAGAGAGAATTTTCGTTGTGTTGTTTACCACTCAGTCCCCAAGCAAGCTCCTCTAATGGCTCTGTGTAGATGCACATGGCTGTCTGAGGACCTGTGAGTAAAATTAGCATCATTGAAATTCAAGGTGACGCTCTTAGAAGCATTGAATTATATGAACTGATGTGTTATTTTGTCAGAGTTGGAGACACGTTCATTCGCCTTATTTCCACCTACAGGACATTTATTTCACTTTTATTTAATTACTGAGAGAGATGACGAACGATGCATTTCTCCACAGAAGCTCTCTCTCTCCCGGCTCTACTGTGAGCTTTTTTTCTTCTTTTTTTTAACCAAAGTCCATCACCAATCTCTGCTCGGCTGATGGAGCGGGGCTATATTATGTGGGAAACAATGTGAGAGGGGAAAGAGAGAGTCACTCAGGTGGAGAGAGATACTGCCACGCTTGAAGAGGATGTATGCTTTAGGGGATGACCAGATGGCTGAGGCAAAGGGAGAGGTCAAATAGAGTGGTGAGGAGAGTGGAGAGAGACAGTGAGGCGTTGAAGAAAGAGGGGTGAGGGGGATCAGTATTGCATGGACACACATCTCTGGGAGAGTGAGTGAAGTGTATCAATACATACATACACAGCTCTTTTTTAACTTTCCATACAGTCTGTGGACTCTTTCTAAAAACAGTTTAAATTCCGAGTTTGGCTCAGAAATAAAGCAACCAGCCCTTTTGTGTTAAAATCAGAGCATTTATTTTTCTTTCATCAACTTATTCTTGGTGTAATTCATTCTCCTTTTCACTGCAATGAAACATTTAATTCCTCCAGGTCAATACATTTCTACTGATTGCTTTTTTTTCTTTTTGCTTTATCCTATTCATAAACTTCCCAGAGTACATAGTCTGTTCATTTGTTCTGCTGTCTTGTTATTCACCCTTGACTGAAATAATTAGAAATTACTTAAATATAAATGAGTAAGAAATATACATGCGCCACAAATTATCGAGGCAGCAAATTGGTCCAGCTTGTTACTTAAATGTAGATCAATTAGAAAGTTACAATGTGACGCAGAAGTATTTGATTTAAAAGACAGAATGGAAAAAAAAGTCTAGCTCGTAGCTGTTGGTGATAAGAGCCAACACTACTTTTGTTTTTCTCCACCAGCTCTGGGTGAAACAGCAAATTGTTTTCTGTTATTTTCCCACAGCAGTTTGTGAAAGTGATGGCTGTGGCCTGCCAAATGAAGGGTCATTTTTACCGATGAGGGGGGAGACATTTGCTTAATCAATCACGATGGATAGCGCTGTTTGCTCTCACCTGAAGGTTCCTGGTGCTCAGATTTACTATCACGTACATGCTACAGTATATAAACCCCTTATGAAAGCCACGGCGTCTCAACATGTGGCCTCTGACCATGGAAATGTGCCAGTAGTGATTAACAGTGAGAAAACGAGGGTTCTTGCACGCCGCAGCTTACGGCTCTCCATTGAAAATAAATTACGCTGCCTCCATCGATTGTATGTAGCGCAACACTCACTGTGGTTGGGTCTATTTACAGCAATGCATGCACGTGGATGTGAATGCCAGTCCTGTAGAGCCACAGATGATCGTGAGGACAAACTCTGCAGAAGTTGGAGGTGCCGTTGGTGTACGGTTATGTGTCAAGATACCTTGTTTTCTCAGCGACAGAGCTGCAGGATGCTGGCAGATCTGGTGCAGTGAGACCGGCTAGTGTTTGCCCCCAAAACAGAACAGGTCATCCTCAGTCTAGAACATCCTCGTAAAGCTCACCGCCATGGGAGAACATACCTGAAGCTCAAATCACTCTAGATGATATAGCTCACAGGATCCCTGCAACACGCCAACCTTTCCACTACAATTAGGTGGCGACCCCGAAAAAACGGCGCAGCATCAAGACGCTGTACATCTAACGGGGCCACGGTGGGAGGGATACGGGGACAGATCTGCTTCCTGTAACTCGGGCTCGCTCTAAGCTCAACCTAATAAGCAGAGGACAGCTGAGCAGAAAGAAAGAGGCTGCCAGACCCGGTCCCCTAGGATAGGTTGTATGTCAGAACTGGCCCAAATTAAGAGAGAGTGCAGAGAAAACTGGGGCCACAACGAGGACTGCAGCTCCCACTGCCTCCCATTCAGTGCGGGAGATTGCACCAGTCACCCTGCAGCACTTGCCCACAATACCGCTGTCCATCTGTTGATTCACTTATCAAGAAGCAGTGTTGTGTGTGTGCGTGTTTGAATGGCTGCATCCTGGCGTGCGTGTGGGCTTGCTTCTGTGTGTGTTTGTGTGTTGCATAGAATGGATGCCTATACCATGGGGGAGGTGTCTGTAACAGGACTGATAGGGAGGGAATAGAATTAAAGAGGATGAGGCAAATCCCACCAGTGACCAGATCTCTCATTCACACAACAATTGTGCTTAATAGCCAAAATACGTGAGCGCTGCCATGTTGTCCTCTTGGGTGTCTGAAAGGTTTGCATATACTGAATTAATGTTTTTAACGAAGACTTATAAAAGAAAAAAAAAAGGTTATTGTGTGCATGCATGTGTGGTTTCATCTCCCGCTTGATTAGGATGGCGGCCCAGAGTGTCATGACGGTGATAAACTGTTTCCAGTTCAGCATGGATAGCCTTGATGAGTGCTAGAACTCGTCATTCAGAGCAGTATTTAAACAAGAGCCCATAAGCTACGTCTGATGCATCGCGTCCTTAACAATTGAATGAATGCCCGTCAGCCAATTGGAAACAAATATTTAACACTGCCATTACATAAGATTGGATAGCGCCTGCCTTCCCTCCTGTCATCTAACCGTCGTGCTGGAATATTCAAAGTGTTTACGGATGTTAAGAATACTTGATTACCCAGCGGGAGCACTTGAGAGTCAATCAGAATAAGTGAGCAGCCATTCATGATGGGGTGGGAAAGCGGAACGCACCTGTAGCTCTGAATGTTAGTTTACACATTAATGGCTTCTGACTGACTGGAAGACGATTTTACGCCGTCCCACTAGAGCGCATGGTGAATACACAAACAAATGGAAACGTTTTTGCCTCTCGAGAAAATAAAAAAACAATAAAAAAAAAGATAGAAAAACATTCTTGTATTAGTGAGATGTTTATCCCCGAAGTGGTTGTTATAGATTTGTTCAAGTGAAAACATTAAAATGATGGTGTAACTGTTTATTTTCCTCCACCTTTGGTCGCCTCGGATACTCATTTTCAGTCTGTAGCTTGCCGACACGGTTGTTTTCTTCCTTTAAAAGTGGGATCAATCTCGTCTTAAAATGTGATCTCTATTTGTATACCTTGTAACTATGCGATGCCACCGCTCAACAGACGTCGTGGGTTCAAGGTCACGGAATGTGATACTGTATTCACTTTTCACTGGAGGCAGAGCTCTTTCGTAGGAGGCAACAGAAGCGGTGACAGGCAGCTCACAGATGCTGCAAATGCTGCAGTGAGTCGTTCCCTGTGGATGAGAGGGAACAGAGCGATCACTGGCGGGAGCTCCTGGTGGGAGCCCGAGACCTTCGGTGAAACCAAGTTACTTTTTCTATCCATTGGTTGCCACTTTCCTACCAAAACAAACAAACATACACTGTACCTGCTTTGCATTTACAACTGGGGATTTTTTTGCTGACATCCGGTCACAGTGCAGTTCTCTATTACCAGTTCTGCTCACCTTCTGATAAAATGCATGCTGTCTCGTTGTGCAATGTGTAGAAACATGCATGTCTCATATTCAGATAGATTATCCATATGCGGATAATTACGTTAATACCAGGTGTAAATTGGATTTTATACTGTGAACACTAGCATTGGGTTTCTTTTAGGGCTGCAGCACAAAATTATTTTCATTATTGGTGACTCAAATTGATTATTTTCTCAATTTAACGGGCACTCCAGTGATTTGGTGATAATACAAAGTAGTACTAAGTAGAGGGACTCAAAAAGGTAATGGTCGAAGTCAAAGCAGCAGAGGCAGAGATATCTTCACTGACTGACACCAACTCTGGATCTTACATTTCCCACAATGCAACTTGTTAATGTCTTTCATTACCCTTCCTACCTGGTAAATACCTACATCTTTCAAACTCCTCAACCCCAATTTGTAACACAGGATTTCTCCCCATAGTCCATAACCAAATCCAGATAACCCTGATGACATCATTAGGATTATTTTAAAGGCTGAGTACTCCTAATGACAATGACCATTAATTTAAATCAGAAACTCTCTGATCAAAGAATAATAGAAGATCAATAAGTAAGTAAATTAATTGGCAACTATTTTGTTTTAGTGATCTTGTAAAGTTATTTTTTATTTCAATTTAATACATCATCTTGGGCTGTGAGTATTTAAATATATTTCACTATTTTCTTCCTCTTTGTAAACAAAATAATGAATGCATTAATCGAGGACATTATTGTCAGAATAATCAATAATGGCAATAATAAAGACCACCTGTCCAGAAATAATATTTTACTGACACTATATACTTATATACTGTTGTGATTATAAACAGAATTCGTGTTATTATTCATATTTTTACTGGACTTTGTCAAATGTCCTGGAGGTTGTTTAGAGTGACATATACCCTTAATTGGCCTTTAGTGGTGGATCAAACAACCCAATCGATCTTTTGCGGCCTAAAGTGATGAGGCACACATTTGTGAATGTGCATATTCTGCTGAATGATGTCCTAACTCGTGTGTCTTCTTGTCCTCTGCTGGCCCCCCTGCAGTTTGCTCCCAGTTCTCCCGCGGAGTGTACGCCATCTTTGGATTCTACGACAAGAAGTCCATGAACACCTTGACTTCGTTCTGCGGCGCCCTGCACACCTCCTTCGTCACGCCCAGTTACCCCACCGACAACGAGGTGCAGTTTGTCATCCAGATGCGCCCCGCCCTCCGCGGCGCCGTCCTCAGCCTGCTCTCCCACTACAAGTGGCAGAAGTTCGTCTACCTCTACGACACCGACCGAGGTAAGTGACAGCGTGGGCCTTGAGTCAGGGCTTCCAGCTTGAATTACAGCGTTGAACCACAGGAAATGATACCGAGGCTCAGAATAGCAGCTGCACACCGGGGTTAGCAGGGGATAGATTTCCCTTGTAATACTTCATGAAAGCCCTGTAAATGCTTGAACTGTTAACACTGCACTATTTTATACATTAGCTTGGTTTCATGCAAATGTGAAAAATACTGCATTCGCTAGCAGCTCTTAACTCTTGTAATAACACATTCCACTTTAAGAAACGACACATCTTAAGAGCCATAACCTTTGAATTTTTAACAGTTGGCTGGTTGGTTTCAGTTAATCTTCTGTTTAATCATGTTGTTGATATTCTCTTTTCTTTCCTCTGAAATGAGGTATGTCACAGCTGCTACTAAAATGTTTTCTACAGAAGTCAGAGTCTCTGGCTGCCTGTGGGGGCTGCTCATTGTTTTGCGTCAATGAGGTTTTTTTGTGCAGTTCCCAGATTGCTTTGCCTAGTTGACAATAGACACTGGTTTAACGCAGTGTCTCTAGACCTGTAAACATGGCAAAGTGTTCATTTCTGGGTGTTCTAATGTCGAACGGGAAAATGGGCTCATTATCTCCCAATGGAATAATGATCCCCTCCTCCCACAAAAACTTCAATTTGCTCAAGCAGCACCTGTGCAGGAGGGACGGATATATATTCAGGAATTGACAGACAAAGCCACAATATGTCCTCCTCTTTGCGAGGGTGCCAAAAAAAGGGTGGTTGTGTATTCCTCCTGCACTGCACATAGCAGTTTGGATGCCTGTGTTTATTTGCTCATTATAGAAAGGTCCAGATATGCTCCAAGCTATCCGCTCTCTTCATGGTTGGGTTTTTTCCTGGCCCAGCCTCACGCCCCCTCCTCTTCCTGTCTTGCTTTGAGGCAGAATGTGAAGTGTGCTTTTGCGCACAATCCTCTCTGTCTTTGGGTCTCCGGGCCTGCAGGGTCCAGAGCTGAGGGCCTTAATCCTCCGCACAGCCTGCAGATAATATGTGGTTAATTAGGGTCACTCCGACTAGAACACTCATCGGATCTTCCCCTGCGGATGCTAGCAACCCACACGTCCTTCAGCAGAGCCGATACCGCCCAGCTACCGCCGCCCATCCCTCTGCTTCTCCTCTTCTGTCTGGCAAGTGAGACAGTCTGGGGCAGGGTTGGATACATAGCGGAGGTGGGGGAAAAGAGGCTGAAATACAAAAACAGAAGAGGTGTTGGAGAGAGAAGGAGTGATGACAAATAGCAATATACTTTGGAGAGAAAGTAGAGGGACAGAGGGCAACAGTGGCAGGGAAAGTGAGAAGAAGGAGGAAACCAAACACGGATACAATCCAGCAATTAAGGCAACAGCAGGTTCGTGTGATTTACAGGCTGTTACCTGTGTACAGACTATTCCCTGTGTAGTGTACGTACTCGTGCTGAGGCCCATGCCAAGCCACTTTTACCTCTGTCCCCGCTGCCAGTGGTGTAAGACGATCCCTTATTAGTCGGAGGACATTGGCCCCAGGAGGGGATTAAAGTCGTTTATTGATGCACTCCATCCAGCACTTTGGGGGGCTTTGACACTTGGCTCATCAAGCAGACAGATGTGTCAGGGAGCCTCTACCTTCGCTTATCAGGTAGTGCAGCTCCCCAGGCAATATGGACACTGACTGCTGGCTAAACCAGGAGGAGTGACAAGGGAAAATAGACTTTAAGGGTGTTTTTATTCTTTTTTTTTTACCCGCTGGCTCTGAGGCAAAAGTAAAATTGTCAGACAACTGCTTTCGTCTGTATCATTGTCTGGATTATTTGAGTTATTTCTTTATTTTTGTGGTTCCCAACTTTTTTTTTGTCTGATGTAGCTTGACAAGTACCCCTTCATCGACCACATCCGTCATGTGCCACATGCGTTGTCTATTAAAGTGTATGTTAAGTTACACCACAAAATCATTTATACTGTTGCAAAATTGAATTGTTAATGTCGGTTTTAGCCATTTATCTATGATCTTTAGCTAATTATTTCAGATATTTATCAATCCATTTTAGCTAATTATTTCAGATATTTATCCATTACTTTTATTTACTTATTTGAGTTATTTACCAATTCATTTTAGGCTTACTGTTCACTCACTGTTGACTCAAATATTTAGCCATAACTTTTAGCAAATGATTCAAATAATATTGATGCCTTTTAACTAACGATTTCAAATCCTTATAAGTTCAATTTGGCTTATTATTTAAACTGTTCATCAATTAATAACTAACTACTATGATCTTTCTGTATGTTTGATTGCTACACTCTCAACACGTAATTACTGACTCATGATGGTGGGTGCAGTTAGCTAACAGTAGCTGGTAGGTTACTGGTTATTGTGAACATACATTTGCTAAAAATCAGCATCAAACTACTTTATATTTAGTTTAATGCTAGGATTTTTTATTTCCTCCTTAAAACAAATATACGAATATGTATTTTAGATCAACTCAGAATTTCTTTTGTTTTTAAAATGAGCTACTCCGCAATTTTTCCATGTACTCTCTTACAATTACAGAAGTATACCCTGGGGTACAAGTATCTGGTCGGGTGTGACTGATGTCTTTAATGCCTCGTACGCGCTCAGTAATGCTGCTTTGGGTCACTAAATTAGGAGTTAATGAAAGATCATTGTGTTATTGCATTGTCTCGAAAAAGAGGTTTGACACGTTGACAAACACCATTAAGTAATCTCTGACCTTAAATGTGCCCTAAATAATCTTTACACAAGTAAACATAGCAAGCTCATTTAACAATACGACCTTATAAGGTGACAGATTTCTAATTTTGCGAGATAAACTCTGCTCATGATGTGCGACACAAAGCACAAGTACAGGATTATAATTTTAAGAGCTTTTTTGCCTTTTCAATTTGTGTTTGATAAAAACATTGATCATCCATAATAGTGGAAGCAAGTTTTCAATTATTCTCCCAAACTATTCTATTCAGGAGAGAAAACGCAGCGCATTCACTATCTGAGTTCCACCAAGAGATTTTATTCAGTCAATAGAAAAGATTAATTACAGCCACACTATTCATTTGGCTCTTATATTAGGCTGGCAAAAAAAAAATGCTTTTAGTCCTTAGTGTAGTGCTTTCAGTCAGAGAGTGATGGTCCATATGCTTCAGGCTCAGATGCATTGGAGGGAAATGAAGGTAAATTTGTACCCTAAATGCCATTATGAGACAGCTGTATGAAAGCAGATGTTATGATGAAGGAACTGCACTAGAAGCAAATGGAGCTTCCGCAGGCAGTGATATTAATGATTGGCTCCTCTTCTTTTATACAATGTAATAGATTGACTGGGAACTGTGTGTGTGTGTGTGTGTGTGTGTGTGTGTGTGTGTGTGTGTGTGTGTGTGTGTGTGTGTGTGTGTGTGTGTGTGTGTGTGTGTGTGTGTGTGTGTTTTTAACACATCTATGGGTAGACCGAGATGAAAGGTCCAAACAGATATTACCGTTGGTTCTTTTGAATCACTCCCAAACATCACATACGGCTCACCGGGAAGAACTGACAATTCCTGCAGCACTGCTTCAACCTAATACTGTGTTTTTCCCAATTCTTAGCTCTCCTAGAATGAATATTTTGCTTATTCTGTCCTTCCAGTTTGCATCAGCAGACAAATGTCCCCTTAAAAAATCTCGAGTTGTATAGGGTGAAGGTAGATGGACCTTGCCCTTTCTGTTCTGGCGGTCAGGTATGGGCAGATAATTGCCAGGTCTGTGCAGCAGAGACAGATGATTACAGGCTTTATTGTCTCTCCCAGGCACAATCAACCCTGATTCAGCAATCTCACCTCTACTTGATTTATGAGTCACTCTCTCTCTCTCTCTCTCTCTCTCTCTCTCTCTCTCTCTCTCTCTCCTTTTCTCTACACTGTGTCATTTGCTTTTAGCTTTATCTTATTTCCCTTCTTCTTGAGAGTCTTGTGAGAGTCAGCTAGCTGTGACTGTGGTAGAACAATAGTCAAAACCTTTCCCTCCTTAAATGCTGCAAAGTGGTCAAGAAAGAGACAAATTATGAAACAAACCACAAGTGCACAGTGTCATGTTTAAAATGAACAAAGTGGCAGATTTAACACTGGAAATTCATACAATTTTTTTTAAAAACAGTTCAAACAGAGGTAGACAAAAGCGTGCTTCTCATTTCTACCCGTCATTTGTCGGATGAAATGCTACTGTCTCTGTCAGTTTTTATCTGCTAAAGTTTATTAGAACGCTTTTTTAAGCTGACCTCTTCTTTCTTCAAATGACAATCCTGTTAGCTACATACATGATATTGTGCTCAAAGACTGAGGCTGCAGCTAAAATGTCCCAGTGTAAATCCAGTTAGTAGCAAAAGTATAGGATAGGATAAATCAGGGTTAGACATCCCTCAAGGTTGGAAGACAAGGCGTGACAATGAAAACTGAGTCTACCTGTCAATAGGGGGGAACCATCATAGTTTGAAGCATAGGGCCACTGACCACGCTGCCGTATTTGACGACATGGGAGCGAGAAGGTTTTGTTGGGACAGATACTATAAATTATTTACTTGTTTGCTCTTTTGGTTTTGGTTCCGGAAAGGCTATCAAAGGACATTGTATTGTTACAAATCTTAAGCTTGTCAAGCCTGCTGTGCCTAGTTACCGTTGCTAAGCCATGATTGGACCATCGCTGCATGGGGGAGGGGTTAAGAAAAAGGATCAATTGTATTATTGTCCCTCCCTCATGGCTGCTGTTTCACTCTGATCCATCAGCGTCTACATCGCTCCCCTGCCCTCTCTGTGTTATTTTTATTTTTTTTCTTGAGAAAATCCTGTTCACCTTCAACTGAGCAGCTAGACAAAAAAATAAAACAATGTGAATGAAGATGTAAGTATGAGTGATGGAGTCATCTGACGGTGGGAAAGCTCTTATACTTTCCATTGACATTTAATGAATACCAATTTGCAGTGCTATTTGGTGCTAAGACCTGGAGCTGCCACCTCTTTATATCCATGATGATGTTTTGAGACACAGGATTTCAGCCCGTCTCACAATATCCGTCGCCACACTAAGGCGTTGATGACATATGAATAACAATGGCGGGCCTCATGTCGTCGTTTTCCATTATTTCCTCTCCAATCGATATTCTGAATGTGATATAGTTAGGAAGAAAGCGATCCAACACAATGCCGCTGCACTCAAAGGCACAGAGCTATTTACTTTTATCATTTAACTGCTGACAGTTGAAATAGCTTTCGATGTCAAAGCCTCATTATAGCACCAGGAAGTCAAATGTTCTTAGAACAAAAACCTGCCAGGTGGAAGCTGTATTCCAGCATTCAGTCCAAAATATCTGCAGGGCACTTCTTCATTCTCTCTGTCAATATTTCCAGTGACCCCCAGCTGCTGAGGAGTCAATTCAGCAAACTTAACTTGAACAATAAGTCACATAAAAGTATTGATCATTAGAGGCTGCTGCAGTATTTGTAAACACAAAGGGAACAGCTTATTATGAAACATGCAAATATGTGCAAATTCTGACCTACACTATATTACATTACAGTCATTTAGTAGACGCTTTTATCCAAAGCGACTTACAATCAGTAGTATATTACATATCATTCACCCATTCACACACTGATGACAGGCTACCATGCAAGGTGCCACCATCAGACTCTAACTAACATTCATGCAACATCCAGTCCACACCGATGGCAAGCCTTCAGGACCAACTTGGGGTTAAGTGTCTTGCCCAAGGACACATCGACTGCTGAAGCCGGGTATCGAACCACTGACCTTCTGATTGGAGAACTACCTTGCTCTCCAGTACGCCACAGCCGCCCTATATGGTCTACAAAGTGTGTGCATGCATTTATACAGTATTTATCCAAGTCACTTGTCCGTCACATTTATTTTTAAAGGTCTTAAAAATGTCAATACTGAATTAAAATGTTGCTTCTTATAGCAAAACACAAGCAAGACATAACAGTGCAGGAAGAAGTTGAACTACACCAAATCTGTCCTCAAGTGAAATATAATTACTTTCTTAAAAAAAAAGTTTGCCCAGACAACAGTCTTAACCTAAACCTAAAGTCAACAAGCCAATATGGGTTTCTCTCAGTGGAAGTACTGATATGATTCTGTGGTTTTTAAACAAAAATTGAGTCATGCAAATTATAATTATAATTATATTCTTTTTACAGTCAAATGTGTGTTTACGTTACTTCCACAGGATGTTGATTAACTGGATAACCAAATCAGACCGATAGTAAGAGGCCGAATAACGTAGATGTAGGTAGGCCTTTTGTTTACATAAAAAAACCAACATAACTTAAATTATCCGTTATTGATACTGATAGATTGATTTTGGTATTTTTGACTTCTTAAAGGGACAAATGATTTGCAATCATTAATAATTTCCAGTACGCAATATCAAGGAAAAAGCCACTCGGTGTGTAAAATAAAAAAGGATAATTTTAAAGCCCTATTTTGTATTAAGAGTCAGAAGACTTTGACTGCAGCATGTGACAAAGATGAGTGGAATCAGTGTGACACTGTCAGCTGACATGCAAACACTGCTGACATGCTGCTTGTGTGATGTGGCTTGTTTCTTTTCAGCATGCTCAGAGCTATAGTTACTGTAGACTTTATTACTATTATACAAGGTGAATAGGAATCCCCCAATACAGTCCAGACCTACTCATTCAAGAATGTTAAATGTATTTATTTTTACTAATTTTAGTAAAAAAATTGCTCTCTTTAGCTTGTAATGTCCATCTCAACCTATTGGTTAAACCCTTTTAATACAGGCGCTGATGACGTGCATCTTGTCTCTGTTGTAATTTTCATGCTAAATAGCATTGGTGATTGCAGACACGAGCTGTTTAATAAACCAGATTGAAGAAAGATGTGGATCATGGTACTGCAGTCCTTGAAGCATGAGTTTAGGGTACATTTCTTAAATTATGTATAAGTGGATGAGAATTCTGAACATGTGATTGCCTCCGTAATGGCTGCTAATGTCAGCGGATTGGTGATCATTATCACATGATTATTTGCAAACATGCAAAAACGCAAAAACAAATCAGAATAATGATGTTCTAGTTGCATCAATCAGGACCACTTGGCTATGAATGAAACCCTCATAACTCACCACAGACCCTGTTGATCAGCTGTTAAACAGGGAGACCTGATAACTCTGGCCTGGCACAATTGGCAGAGCGATGCGCCAACAGGGCCAAGAGGCTTGTGGATGGGAGGCTTGGATGACCGCACATAGTTAGCCTCGTTTCTTCTAGTCCCTGCCAAGCTACTGTAGATAGGAAGACACAAGGACAGATATGAGGGAGGGGGGCTGAGGGGGGGCAATCAGGCAGATACACTGTAACCAAAGCAAACCTTGCACCCTATTCTTCTGCAATCCCTCTAATTGGCTATCCAGAGACAGTTGCCTTTGTTCCCCTAAAAGAGTCAAATAATTAATGTCTCCCGCTGCTCTCCTGGATGCCTTTGATGGCGAACCAAAATCTAGTCAGTCCTTTAATTTGATTGTAGTCGCTTGGCATTGCTCTTACTGTTGTAAACAACATAACAAATCAAGCAATGCGCTAGGCAACCAAAAAGGAAAGTCCAAACTCCAGTGATTAAACACAGGAAGACAGGCATGAAATGGCTACTCCTTTTCTTTTTACATAATCAGTTCACAAGGTGTGGTGACATCTTTTCATGTGCGGTGCCATTAGTTTGCAAAGCACTATTTTTTTTCTGTGACTGCAAACCATCAGTTGCCTTTTTTCCCTTTCAATTTGTTATACAAGTCATTTTTATGCCACTCTGACACATTTCACACAAATAATGTCTAGTCGAGTGCAATGTTGTCACCCACAATTGTTGATTATGCTTTTCACTCACAATGCAGGATAACAAGTGTGAATGCCAGCTCCCTACTGCAACCATGTCTATATCATAGTGCACAGCTTGTTTCCTTGGCTTTGTGGTCTCATCACAGCCACTATAATATCACATCAGCTGCACCCAGCTGAGACTTAACGCACACACACACACGCCTCTTGTGCTTTAGTGGCCCTCTCCTTCACGCCGGCTTCATAACAGCTAAATTATGCATGCATCAGGAGGATAAATCAGCTTGGACATGCTGACAAGAAAGGGCACATCAGAGAAGCAATAAAATGCACAGGAAAAATAATACTAAAGAAATATGGATGAAGCTATGCATCACCGGCATTTTTTTCCTCTCCTTTTATTTTGCACACATAAACAGGTATCAGTGCCAAAGTGACATCAAAATATACAGATAGTCACACCTGCAGTGGCAACCTCTGTAATTCAGTAACCCCTTTAAAAAACTGCGGGTCAAAAGAAGAGATTCGAGAGTCGTCGTCTGTCACAATAGGCACACAATAAACCTCTATGCTCTCTCTGGGTCCCTTTTAACTGAACCTGGAATAAAGCCATTTTACCACCAATCCACTACTAGCTTCAGCAGCCATGAAATTACTACTGGGAGCTTCTTCTTTTTTTTTTTTCATTATAAAAAAATGTCCTGGCCTTTGCTTTATGCAGCCATAGTAGAGGTGGATTACTTTGATGTTACACTATGATACAGAGCCAATTTGTTTGTAGAAACGACTCTTTTTATTTAAGGTAAGTCTTTTTTTTTTTTCATTTGTCCTTGATTATCAGCTGATCAGCCAAAGCTGCCCAGAGAGTTTTGTGCAGCACTTGATCAATCCCTGACACACACACAGACACACACACACACACACACACACACACACACACACACACACACACACACACACACACACACACACACACACACACGTCTCTATGTCGTGTGTTAGCGCACATGCTGCTCATCAGTGTTTATGTGCTGTTACGTCTCAATATGCCGTGTGAGCGAGAGAGAGAGACCAGGGAACAAAGACTCGGAGAGATGGAGAAGCTCCGTGGGTGGATTTTCATGGTGGAAAGCGTTTCTCTCCTCCCTCCTGCATGTATGCACTTCTAAAGATACAGACATCCCGCTGCGTCTGTTTGATTTGACATGTGCTGTCTTTTTGATTAGGACAACACATGGCAGCGAAACTGTTTTTGGTTATAGGCCTACTGTAAACGCCACATCAAAGCCTTGGCTACACACTTTCGGGCTACTTTGGCATTCGCGTCACGGCGATTGCTACGTTTCCGCCATGGAGGTAAAGCCTCCTTCTCCCGCAGGCAGGGAAAAGCGGGGGAACTCATACTGTAGCTCCGGCTGTAATGTTTCTCTCCTCCACAAAATAACATAAGTTAAATTGACCTGTTTTTGCAATTACCATGTCTTTACAGCTGCTCAGAGATGCTCATCTCAGTCTTGATCAACCATCAGACGTTGATTGCCTGTTTGTTGCTTCTGTATATCATTTTCTGGACAAGCCAAGAGCACGGGTCATATAATCCCCGCAAACCACAGACTATTTTATTTAAAATGTTGGGCCTGTGCCAGATGCCTAATGAGAGGAAATATAAAGCCACCTTCCTCTCCCAGTCCCAGATTTTGATCTCCACTGCACAAACACTGGAGGGATCCTCAGAGCCCTGTGAGCATACTTAGCCCAGAGGCAAACACTCACCAGGCCCTAAATACTGTAAGTATTTATTTTGGCTCCCTCAAAAGACAATAGAGACGAAGCAGCTGTGGGAATATTTTGTAAATTAGAGCATTATGTAGCAATGTAGTTAATGAAGAGTGAGAGCTTGACAGCTGAAGAATTTAAGGTAGACATTTGTTGCGTGCTCACAACACAAGGGGGTGAACAAAGCTGTCAACTGTTATTTTATGACCTACCTACTTATGGTCATATACCAAGTTCGAAGACCAATGAGTTTTCTAGGATATTTTGTATTATTGACACATTTCATCCAGTTAAATCCAAGATTGTAGTGTATTTATCCAGTGTCAGAGAAGGTGACTCCTGGTATGTGGACACAAAGAAGGTATGGATTTGCCTGTAAGAGTTAAGCCCCCACTGTAGTGGAAGCGAATGGAATTTCTCCTGGGATATTTCAGAGACTTATAGAAAAAAATTGCCAAACCACCCCCCAAATAAATTCTACATGGCTCTGTACCACTACATAAGTCATATACTAGGGCTGTGTATTGGCAATAATCTGACAATATGATACCTATCATGTTACGATTTAATATATTGCGAAACCAAGCCAAACTCAATTATGAGCCAAAGCCATTATCTTTGTGGTTTCAATTCAGTTGTTTCTGATGCCCTCTGAGACCCTGGACAATGCTCAGCAGGCCGTTTCACCCAGCCACAGACCCTCATTAACCAGTGGATTGGCAAGTTAGAGGGGAGAGCAGCCCAGTTACTATTGGCTAAACAAGCACCGCCTCTTTTTCATGTCTGAGTTTTGGACTTTGATCCTTCAGAAATGAGTTCAGATTGGGGGTTTTCACACTCGATACTGTCAGAGGGTAGAGTCAGTTGCTTGTGGTTCCCCTTCTTTATTGTGTAGTGCAGTGTATCGACGGCGACTTATTTACTTACATTTCATAATTTGATAAGATTAGTAGATAAGATTTTGGATAGACGTGGATTAGTGTAATACTAGGAATGACAAAGTGCGATAGTGCCGTGTAATGTGGCCAAGCAGTGTAGTTGTGGCTCTGAAGCTCTGAATGCCGAGCTGAATGCTGAGAGGAATTTGCAATATGTTTTCTCTGATTTGCCTAGTTAGCCTGGATCAGCTGCGAGATATGAGAGGGGAGTGTGAGTGAGGTAGAGAGAGAGAGAGAGATGGAGGCCTGTGACACTCTGCACCGTACCCTAATGAGAGGCAGAGAACCAAAAGAGCTGGGCAATGAGATTAGATGCAACTCAATTCAATTACCGCTGAGCCGCCACGGGTGACGCTTCAGAACTCATCCTGTTAAGATCCGGTTCACAGACGAGGAAGCGGACTGCAGCTCTCACTCGGCTGCTGTATGCTACACTGCCACAACATCTCATTCGCAACAGCTCTGATTTATAAGCACACGGGGCGTCGTTAGGCTCCGTCGGGATTTGCTCGCAGACGCTGCAATGTTCTGATATAGATTTAAAGCAGAATGCTGAAATAATTGAGTTTTCACTCATCGCAGCCGTTTATACACTGCTCCACCAACCACAGAGTTGTTTCCAGTGTGTATTTGAGATTAAAGAGAAAGTTAATACCCTGTTCAAGCTTGAACACTCCACATATTATACAAAATGCATTTAGACCCAGACAAACACCCCAAAACAGTAGCATATTCCTACTATGCAAAGGCTCAACCTGCCCAACTCTGCTTCTGATTGGCTAACCCTGATAATCCTACTCTAACCCTTATCAATGACATTCCTCAAGCCTAAACATAACCATTGATAAGCAACAAAAGCAATGAAGGCAACGAGTACTAGCTAATCAGAGGCAGAGTAAGGTGGGTCATGTCATCGCCATACCAGGATTTGTAATTTAGCCAGCGTTGTCCTCGCCGTAACACCACAACCACCATATATATATCAACTCTGCCTTAAGCCTGTTAGACGGAGGCTGGAATTATACGGTAAAGATACATTTAGACATGGCCTCGGACTGAAGCAGGAAAACTTGTTATGGGTAAGTATAGGTCACGAGGCTCCAAAGGGAAACAAAAATACACATTCACATTAAACTCATAGCCTTTACAAGTGTGAAAGAAACTCTCAATGTATCCAAATGACCTCTGTGCATGTCCGCCTACAGTACATGTATCCCGGGCATATTCCAGCCTTTATAAATGAAAGCAATACTATTTTGGTTTCGGTGCACCTTCAGTCCAGCAGCCTCAACTTAGGCCTGCATCCTCTCAGTGTTGGCCAATAGACACACTGATGCACTATGCTTGGAAATGGGGAAGTCTTTATTTTCTTGTGCAATATATACACCGCTAGACTATAAACTGCAGCATTGCTCTCATGCATCGTTTAAAGTCTATGAGGTGGTAAATAGTGCCTTGTACATTTGGTTTTGGTTTACGGGGCAGCATTTGGTTTTCTCTGGAAAAAATGCAAATACTTTTGCAATGAACAATATAGACTGGGATGAATGTCAATTGACAGAATATCAAAGTAAGTGTGCATATAACTTACAGAATTTTTTATTTTTTTGATTTAGTGTTGTACTGCAATATATAACACCTTTTAACTTAATCAGAATCACTAAAGTTTTGTTTGTAACATTCAAACAATATGTGTAGTGAATAGACCCCTGCCTGTGGTAAACATGATGGCATGTTTTTGTGGTCGGAGTATAGGTGGAGGCCGAATAATTCTCTGAGCACGCTAGTTAACACTGGCTAGCAAGTTGTATAAGCTTGGTTTTTTTATGATGGCTAAAGAAAATATGAGTTTCACTCAATATGTACAGTCCCTTACTCTCCGGGACCGCAAGTGTTACTTGAGGAAGTTAACAACAAATGCTCCTGCTTGCACTCCTGCCGGTGGATTAGTCTCCTAGTGACGAGGAGTGAGGCAGAGGAACCAGATACCCAGTGCCGCCGCTGGCCACCAGCCAAATTGTAACAACTTAATAGTTCATCCTCGCTCTCTTGTCACAGCGCAGGAATTCACATTGCTATCGGAGTGTTTTCTGTAACCAGTGTAAGGATTATGCATATGAACAGACACACATACAGTTTAACATGAATAGCATGTCCTGTGTATTTTAAGCTTACATACCAAAAATGTTAACATATTATGCTTGCATCAGCGAACATTACACCATGTTTAAATTCTCCCTGTCTCGATGATATGATTAGCTCTGAGCAGCATGATCAGCAGAAACTGCTGCACGCTGCTGCGACATCTGTACAGCCGGGATTTATCGCCAGTGATAAGGGAAATCTTGTTGTTGTCTTCCATAATTTATGTAGTTGACTGTTTTGCATTTTTGGATGAAACATAGCTGTGGGGCTCCTGAAGGCAAAGAGGTGAATACGATTTATAGTTTTCCTTCATGTTAGAAATAAATACCTCAGCAAAAGCATCTATGATGATGAATCCATTGATTAGCTGAAGCTGAAATAGACTCTGGTCAGACAAAGGTGACTGGCAGTTATGCAGAGAATAACAAACTGATTTATTTTTTACTTGATGGTGAAGATGAAAAATGAGCTGTCAGTCTCGCTGCTGCTGTCACAATAAGTTGCACTCAAAGATTTTGTTCAAATTCGGTTTTGAAGTCCAAATCACTAAACTTTTCCGCTGACTGTCGAAAAAAACAGGAGCAAAAGTAATCCATTTCTGTACAGACTATCTACCACTACCAGATTCCATCTCTTAATTTCCATACAAATGTAAAACTAGGCAGGCATGGAATCTTCTGTGAATCTTAAATTAATCCAATTGTTTCAACACAGTTCGAGGTTTACTTGAGACGGGAGAAGGGGAGCTCCGCACAAATCAGCAATTTCAAAATAAAAGACCTCTGTGATTGTAATCTGATTGACAGGACACATAAGAGTTAGCATAATTTATGTTTTCCCTGCACCTCAGAAATGAAAATTGGAAATGCACAGATTTTATGTAGACAGAACTCTACAAATCCTCAAATACATGAAGCCCAAATCCCTTGAGCATTCCCCTGTAGGCATTTGTATTTTCTTTTGATGTGTTATTGCCTCTTTCAAGCTGCACAGAAATCAGTGATTGGACTGATACTTGCAGCCCTCAAACAAATACTCACCCTATCATTTTAACCCACATGCATGTCATGTCATACACCCAACATGATTACAGTGTGTTAAATGGTTCATTGGCATTTTTTACCTTTACCAGACGTATTCTTGTCAGTTTCCAAACCATAAGAGACCATTTTGACCCAGTTAATCTGCATGACATCTATTAATGTAAAAGGCTTTTATTGCTGGGAAGACTGCCATGCTATCCAGCTGGCTTGTGGTTGCTGAGGTTCTGAGCATATGCCTGAGGAAAATGAATAATGCATCCATGTTATTCAAACCTTCGCTCTGTAACTTTTGCTTTAGGTAGGGGAGATGTGAGAAGGTATGCTACATGAGAGGCTGCCGCTGCTGTGCTCATGTAAAAATGATGATACCTGAGAAAATCCTTAGATGTTTTCTCTTCACTTTAACATTTCCTTCTTTTTCCTAGAAAAAATTGTGGCTTTTGTCCAGGTAAAAATAAAAATTACATTTGACGATTTTATGCCTTCAGGATGCACTACCTTCATATTCTTATCGTCCTGTGGGGTTTCACGTCAGATGTACAAGTGTTGATACTTTTAACCAGCTCTGCGACCCAGAAGCTACATGTGTGCCTTTACGTGCCCTCAACATGCAAACACAACATCATCTGAACACAGTGTTGTGCTACAAAGTACATTCATGCACTATAGGCTGACCTCCTTGGAGATGTGACCTGATAACCTGGTTGCAAGATAACCTCGAGGTCTGACAGGCTGATGTGTTCCAGGCGGTATGCTGTTGCTCCTCTAGACTGATGACACAGTGCGTCAGCCTCCGCTGCTTGCTGTGCCGCACGCAAAAAGATCATCTGACGGAGCTGTGGCCGCGTGCTGCCGAGGCGGCCGCACACCAGGGCTGCAGACACACACTGCACAGCACTCTCAGAGCATTTAAGAGTCAAGAATAAAAGGCTGCTCGACCGTTATGGAATGGAAAAGAAGGGAAATGCAAAAGCAGAGAAATGAAGAGAGTCTGAAAGTGGTTTTCTTATATAGCTGTTATTGTGTCTTTGGTCTCTCTGCTGGCTTTGTTGACTGTCTGCAGCCGGTTCATAGAGATAAGGTTGTTTCGGAGGAATGGCACACGTTAAAAAAATATATGACAAACGTTTACTTTGCACACTGCTGTTCAGACTGTGTAAGGCAATTTGCATGATACCCATCACACATGACATTAATAGTAATCGTTGTAAGATCTGTAAAGACTGAATGCGTGCCCAAATTTGCTGTTGCTGCAAGTTTTTCGCCGCTTCTCTACACATGACGGATGATGGAAAATGAATATAGAGATGGAACAGAAGCTTATTGTACATACAGTTTGCAGTTGCATTGTCCATGGCTTAATGAAATACCAGCAGTATGCTTGATTTCCATTAGTAACCTTCATGTTCATTTTCACCTCTTCAATGGTGGAGAAGAGTTGAACCATTTTTTTTTTTTTTTTACTTGTGCCATGTGCAATCAATCCCACCAGAAATAGAATTCATTATTCATTTTGTGGTATATGATTTGACCATAGTGTTCTGTTAAATGAAAATATTTCACATGTGAATTAATCATTACCAGGGCTCATTCTCCATTCTTCTGGTAGCATAATGATCTCTCTAACACTGGCCCGGATGAATCTTTCATTGTCTTTATCTTTAAATGAGTTGGCTCAATACTCCAGGGAGACACAGGCCAGGATGTGTTTCACCACATTGTCAAAGTTAACATGTGGCTGAGCTAAGTGCCGTGATTAAATTGATGCCAAGCGCAATAACATCACCCGCTGATCTTCTAATAATATTGCGATACAATTCCTGTCGCTCTACTTCATAACGATATTGCCTTTTCAGTATGCAAAGGTAAATTCACGATGGCTTCCACATTTGCACACAAAGACGAGACTCTAGACAATATTTTCCGGGGCCTGCAGACTTTGGAATGCTATTTTAGATTGTAATGAGATGGCCTTTAACCTTTGGATTCAAGCAAAAGCCTCTCTAGAATAAATTAGCAGCCTTCCCATTCTTGCATAACTGTAACCGTGTGCCTCTTTTGTGTCTAATCCTCTGGGTCTCTCTCTTTGTCTCTCTCTCTCTCTCTCTCTCTAGGTTTCTCTATACTGCAGGCCATAATGGAAGCAGCAGTAGCTAACAACTGGCAGGTGACCGCCCGCTCTGTTAGCGGCACAACAGATGCAGCAGAGTTCAAGCGCATCATTGAGGAGATGGACAGGCGGCAGGAGAAGCGCTTTGTGATTGACTGCGAGGTGGACAGGATCAACACCATATTAGAACAGGTGAGCCTCAAACTCACTGCACATGTGGTAACAGCTGTAGATTCAATAACCAAACACCTACACTGGCCACCTAGCCCCAGTTTTGCTTCCTGCTTTAGTCACATAATGACCAAGCACATTTAAAGTAACAAATGTTAAAGAGCTACTCCAACAAATTTTTCATGTTAATTTAATAGTCATGGTGATCTTGAGTTAGACATCATTTTATAACAAAAACTGGATGCATTTTAAAGAGGACCTGTTTTCATAAAAAGAAGAAGTGCTAAAGCCCAACACCAACAATCAGCACGCTAACAAGGTTAGCGACCAGCTGGTGAACATATTATTCCCTCAGGAGATGGTGGAGATAAAAAAAAAGATAGAAAGTAAATATTGGACTCAGGTCGACTGAAATGTGGCTCCAAATAAATGCTAATGTTGGACCATGACTACTCTATGTCACTGTCTGCATATCAACTTTTTAATTACCTCAAGTGGCCAAAAATATCAGTATATTGCATATTTTTCTCATGCTAGTCATCTTACTTAAAACGAGATGCTGGAGTGGCTCTGTTGTTTGTGAAATCATCCAGTCCATGATAGGCCTTTTTCACAGCAGACATTTTGACTTGTCATAGTAAGAAACCCTGCAGGTGAAACTGACAATATCACTTACTGCTATGTTCCATCCAAATGTTTGGAAGTGACAATGAGCCAGCATGACAATTCAAGGAGCCTGAAATCAAAGCAGCTAAATTAATAAATTCCAATAAAAATTGAGCATAACAAAAGAAACGTGGAATGAACTGTTCACGTTTTTATTAATAAATAAAAAAGGCCTATTCAGTATTTTAGATCTAAGATCTAAGACCCACTAAGTCTGACTAAGATCATTTTTTTTCTGCTGCTTGTTTTGCATGTGAGTTTTAATAGCTGATATGTGATTTCCTTGAGTATGTGTAACCTCATACAGGCTGTGTTAAGTTGAATGTCAGGCACAGCAGTAGGTGTGAAGAGCTGCGTTTGGTTTCAAAGAGCTGCATCTGGTGCTGTTTGGTTGCTACGTTGGAGGCCGGCTTGTTTGAAAATCAGTGTGTGTTGTTGAAGCTTGAAGCTGCCCCAGAGCCTGAGGTTGAGAGGTCCGAACGGCGATTTGCAGAGACCACTGGATGAGGCATCATTTTTAATCCTCCTCTAACAACCCCCAAACCCCTCCTTTCCTCTATCACGTCCGTTGCCTGAGGAGGAAATGAAAGGTCCACCAGTCCTTGTAGTAGGGGAAACACAATTACCATGAATAGATGAGTGGCTATTATGCCATGCATCTCCTCTGTTCGGCCGACCCGCTCCACCCTACACTCCTCTGCCTGCTGCCGCCTGCTTACAAGGCAATCAGCTCCCGCTTTGGATTCTGCTCGTTAACATTCATTTAGATATTGGCTTCTGTCTGCCTCACAATACCCCCTCAACCAGCGTTCGTTTCCCTTTTTTTTTTTTTTTTATGAATCTAATTTGATCCCAGAGTCATAGTTTAAATCAGAATGGCTTTGAGTATTAATTTGCTGTGTCTAATTTAATTCTTGTGCTGCACATTTCCTTCCTTTACTATTCAGGCACTTATACTGGAATCTATTTCCTTTTTGTGTTAAGACTATGCATCAGAAAAGCTGAGAATATTCATTACAAATCACATGTTAGGCTTATTAATGGTTGTGTCTGTAATTGCTCCCCCCCGCCCCTTCCTGCAATCAATAATAATAAGGATGCAGAGTAATAATCTGTTTGATGTTCTTCTGTTTCTGTCTCCTTCCAATTAATGAATTATTGGGGTTTTTTCTTAGAGGGAGCTCTTACCCTTCCTCCACCTCCAAGTATCACCATCAAATATTTTTCTCCCCTAACTTTGTTTTAGCACAGAAGGGGAAAATAGAGCTTTTACAACAGCTAACCTTCAAAACAGCAGTGTGCTCAAATGTGCCTCTTGTTTCGGTGACAACCTCAGCGTGCAATTTTTTTTTGTTCCTGGAGCTAATTGAAATAATCAGGCTAGCTCTGCCAATATGGATGAGTCACAAGCATTCAGGGAAGCTGCTGGACTTCACTCTGCAGCCGTCCCCCATTGGGCCATACCATTATACACTGAAACAGGGAAGGACTGTCCCCCATGAGGGCAATCACACCAAAAAACGGCACCCACTGTCAGCTATGTGGAAACCCGCTGCTTCTACCTGCTGCTGCAGTTCTATTAGCCAATGATTGATGGATAGAGTTTCATCTCTGGACAAGAGTGAGAGTTTGAACAAAACCGGTGTGCCGAGGCCAGTGTCTGCACGTGTGTTGCTTCAATCCGTCAAGGTCACTGCTGTTGAGGGAGGATCATGAGGCAGGACAGATCCAGCCAGCTGATTGCTGGGGGAAATGGGAATCAGCTCAGTGGCTTAGTTTTATGATTTCAGTCAGAGTAATCCCAGCACAGAATGAGCGTCTTTATACCAGGCAATGAAGTTCATGGTGTATAGAATAGGCAAGTGTGAGAGCTTCCACAATTTGGTTAATTGTTGCACACAAAGAAAACAATCTGTGTTGTTCTTCATTAGAACCACTTTTGATCCTGTGGCTGTTAATGCTATGATCCTACTGGGTCTTTGTTGCTCTACTACAATAGTTCACTCCACTGTTGTTCCTCAATATTAAAAGGGACATCCACTGTTACTATATTTACTCAATTACTGTACTCAAGTACAATAAGCTTTGAGTATGCAGCTATTGACTGATTATAGGTTATTTTTTGTATATTAACAATAAAACTACCCAAAAGAAATGAAGCAGTTAAATGTAGCTCCACCTCAACAAGCTATGGCATTATAATGCTGCTCACACTTTAAGTATAATTTGTCTTTGCCTATATTAATCAGTATATTATTATATACATTGCATGAACAGTACACTGTAGTACTTATATCTAAGTAAAGCATCAGAGTATTTACTCTATCAATCATTGTATTCCAACCAGGGGTTCAATTAACAATTATTTTCAAGATTTGTCCGCCGATTGTTAATGGCATAAATTGACAAAATGTCAGTTTCAGAAACCCCAGGTGGCGTCTTGAAATGTTATATTTGGTCTGAACAGTCCAAAGCCCAAAGATATTAAATTAAATGTATAAAAAGAAAAGCAGCAAATCCCTTCTTTCAAAGGCCCTTAAAGTGTATTTGCTATATACTAATAAATAATGACTTTAACTTTAATTGATGCTTAGCTATGTAGTCATGAATTTAATGTTATGAAGAAATTAATTTTCTGGGGCTTTAAAGGTGCTTAATTTGATATATCAAAATCATTAATGTAGCAGCAAACAACTATTAGCTATGTAAAGATATGGTGGAGTGATAACTACCTAGTTAGAAAATGACTACCACACTATCCCTCGCTCTCTGTGTTGTTAAATGAGCTTCTCTGTGATTTAGTGCCATAGCTGGACAGCTGCGTGTATCTTTTTTTTAACACTTTATTTTTGTTGCTTTTTCCATCATAGGTAGATCACATACATACAAAAGGGTAGAAAAAACAAACAAAACAAAAACAAAAGGGCTCCGGATTGCTCTGTTCCTTCAGAAGCATTATAAGTCTTGATATATATTCAGGGTTTTTTATCCTGTCTTATCGTTGAGATGTAAACATTGTCCATTTCTCCCAGTTCTCGTGACATCGCTCCTCTTGGGATCTTATCCTGTGAGTTAACAGTTCCATATCATATATTTCCTTCACAATTAACAGCCAACCATCTTGTGATGGTGGTTCTTCCTTGTACCATCTCTTCGTGATAGCCTTCTTACAAGCTGCTAACAAGATTTTCAGCAGATACCTAGCTGCGTGTATCTTATAGTGCATGTGAGTGTGCCCCGCTGGCTAGCTCAGCCCTCTGGCTGCTCTGCGCTCTTTTCATATGACGGCATCCCCGTCGTCGTGGAAGCGTAGTGCCAATCCTCCGGTTCTTCCCCAGGTTAACGATGTTAACTCTTTTTAGAACTGTTGCTGTTGTTTGCACTGTTCACAATGTTCATTATCGTTAGTGGCTAACCGCCTTCGTCATGTTCAGCACCCTGTGGAGGAATTCCCTCAATCATAGATATGATCATGGATGTTCCCAATTTAGAATTTAGCCCCTTTAAGAAGCCGGTACCAGCAAATATTTTGCCTTTTTACTTCCTGGAAACTGGTTTTTCATTGTCAGAAGTGTTGACTTATGTTGACTAATCAATACATTGACTAATGGTTTCAGCTGTAGTTACAACCTGTACTTAGGTGTTGGAAAGCAATTCCTTTAAATTGTCAAGGCTCATCATACAGTTACCACACATACACACTGGATGTACCTCATCTTCAGTCGTGAGCGCACTCAGCTGAATGTCACTTTTATTAGCTTCATTTATCACTTGACATGATGTAGAAACGCGGTAAAGAAAGTATTTGCATACTGCTGCATCAGGTGCAGTTTTGTTTGCTCCTATAAGAGCAGAGTGAGTCTCCCAGCAAATTTGTTTTTGGATGCTGAGGAGAATGCTACACCCGGGCTATTATCATTTTATGCAATAACAACCGCTCAGGATTTATCGCTCATAGGACTTTTCCATCAATATACTGCACTGCAGATAAATTAACCCAACGGCTCCCATTTTTTCCCTTTCGACAAAGACGGTGGAGCCTCTGCCTGCTCTGCTCGCTGAATCATATCCAAGAAACGTGCTTCAATGAACCATCTAGGTTTATGATATTATATGCTGAGAAAAGGCATTAAAAAGGTGCAGAATAAACAAGAACTGTGATTGAATATAAGACAATCATCTTTGTATTACTACCACTCTTCGTAATGATGATTTTTCAGAGCGAGTATGTATATGCCGGTCTCTTGAGAGCCTGCATGTGTGTTTGACTGTACATGTGCTCATGCCTAATCTGATCCATCTATGATATTGCACATATAGCATCATATCTGCCTTTATGCTCCTTCCTGGCCCCCTCTTTCCTCCAGGGATTGCTGTGCTGGAGTCTGCTCTGAGGCAACAACCTGCTCATCACTAGTGTAAAGAGAGGCATGCAAAAAAAAAAGAAATAAGAACGTCGTCTGGGACAGGCCCAGGGCACGCAAGCTGTTCAAAGACAGACAGGCAGTGAGCCCTCTGCCAGAAGCAAAGCTGCATTTTCATGCAGGGTAAAAAAAAATACAATAAGAAGTGAAAAGGATTCACAGAATGAGAAAAAAAAAGAGCGGTACATTTGGGGATTTGTTAGGACAACATTCTGCCGCCTGTAGAAGCATGAAGGGTGGCCACATTGCCTCCCCATGGAGAATTGGAGATCCTCCATGTAACTCTCTCTGCTCATGAATGAAGGACTGGAAGGAAAATCCAGTTTGGATCTTTTTTTATGGAATTTTTTTGTGTGTTATATCAAATTCAAGAAAGGGAAATAAATCTGACCACGGGAGATAAGGAGTCGTGGGAGAGGGAGAGAATGCACGATAGATTGCCAGCAGCTGATAGAAAAATGTCAGCAACAAAAGGAAGACGCTCAATCAGGGTTGTGGATGACACAATGAAAAAGGGGAGCAATATCAACGTTCTGTAAAGCAGGGGAGGAAATTTGTGTACTCATGTAACACATTGGCAAACACAGATGTAACTAGAGGTATAACAAAGTGAAATAAAATCTGAATGAATGTACTGTAAACATTGAACCCTCACAGACATTCAAACCTCCCTGATTACTGTTTTCTGGTAACACTTCCTGGCATGTCTCTCACTTTGCTCTAAAAGACAGAGGAGGAAAGAGGCAAGAAAGTGAGCTAATGTCTCTACTGATATGAAAGGTGCTCTTGATCTCAACATCTGCTTATTGTCCCCGGGATACTGAGAGAAGGGCTGACAGAAATACAGCCAAACACCCCCCTTCTCCATGTAAAGCCGGGGATATGCAGTGTTTTTAAATCCCTAGCACCAACCTTGGCTGTTGAGGGCCATTTACGCACTGCGATTATAGAATTAAAGTGGATTATAGTGTTATCATTAAACAGAATGTGACCTGCTGACTCCACAACTGAATGAGAAGCTGAGACCGGTGTGCTTTGACTCTGACAATTTGCGTGTGTAGTTATAACTGTGTTAAGAACGCAGTCTTATAATAGTACAGTCTGTAAACCAGAGAACCTTTTTTTTTTTTTTTTATTATCAATCATGCTAAATTACCCTGAGCATTTTCAGTGAAAACAGAGAAGGACATCTTGCCATTTCCGAGCCAGGTTTTGCCACACAAACATGAGGGCGTCCCAGCTCCAGTGTCAGTAATTCCATCCTCCCAAGCTATCACGGCTCACATTGTTAGGTATCTCAGAGCAATGATAGACATAATCATCTGAATATGAGTCAGGTGTTTCTAAAATGTTCTGCATTTGGTCAAAGTCCAACCCTTTATGCCCCTGCTATCTTCAGCCCCATATAACGCGGCTGCCAAGAAAAGCATCTCAGCCTCAGCTGCCACTGGCTATTAATTAGAGAGTGCTCCACCAAGAGCACTTCTACCAAGAGCCTTGAAGCAGAACTGGAGACTGAAGAAGACGAAAGTCCTTTTGTGTCAAAGCATATAACTCTAATTCACCCTTCTGCCCATCGTGAATTATGTGTGAAGTGGACCACTTTGATATCTTTGCAGCCACAAATGATATGCAGCAGTCAAGGCAGCTTGTCATTAACACTCTGATTAATAATGCAAATATAATTTACAGTGATATTTAAGGTTTGAGCCAGAAACATAAAATGTTCCTTCACTACGACCTCGACCCTGCGTCCAGTTATTCCCCAGAAAATCAAGAACGGGATCAACTCGCAATATTTTAACATTTGTTAATTAAGCTGTAGCAAGATTAGTTTAGTGAGTTAGACTTGAAGTTGGTTTGTAAGAGAGAAACCAGTCATGTGATTAAGTGACACGATAATATATTATTTTGATCAGTTGTTTTTGCCATCCAACTACTTAAAATGAATATTATGTGGTTAAAAAGCAACTTTTCTCAATTCAATCAATTTAGATTTTTCTAAGATTGCGCATCCCAAATAAAGGCATCAACCAATTGAGTTGTGGTGAACAGGTTGAATTATGGCCAAGCATGAAACAACAACACGGAGGCTCTGTAGTCCAATCCAAGACGGCAAACTTTCTAACTCCTTTCAACCTAGATAAAGATCCACGTTTTCTGTTCTTTATTTTCAAAATAAATGCCCTAGACATATAATTATTTCAGAGGATTACTTAGAAATTCCATGCCGTTTTGTGGTCAAGTGTATAAATGCCTTCATTTATATGATATCTGATATCTTCAGATTTAATCGTCAGACGTGACTTCACCAGCAGTTTGTTATTATTTCCATCAGTAGACAATGACATAGCAGTCACCACTTATTATTCCACTTTTGAATGTAATTATTCTAATAATGAAAAAGTTATTTACTAAGTGTGTGCCACAATAAAGATCTGACTTTCTAGATACAGATAATTTCTTTGAAGTTGACTTCAAGCAAAATACTGATAAAATATTTGTTGTTGCGGAACAAAGATTCATATCTGATAACCCTATTTCCTAAGAAATGCCTTGTGGTCAGTATATAAAAATTGTTCAATGTGTATGTCTTATATCATTTATTTGTAGCACTCACAGGAAGTATAGTTTTCAGAGTGTGTTTATTGTCCCCTATGGATGAGCAATGATCCCCTACAACATTTGGCCGTTGATTCCTTCTAGACAATCATGGCTTAAACACTGATTATCTTTATAATTATAACCTGTCAATTAATGCCGAAATGACCATTTGACTTAATCAACTTAATCAAAGAAAAATGCTTTGATCAGCTTCTCCAATGTGAGGACTGTTTTCTTCTGTTTTATAACATTGTAGATGTTAAGTTGGAGGTATAGAGTGTTGGTTGGACAAAACAAGGTTTTCAACACATCATCTCAGGCTTTCAAAAAACTGTGAAGGTCGTTGATTTTTGTTGATATTTTATATATATTAGTTGGTTAATTGAAAAAATAATCAACCAGTTAATTGAAATATTCCGTACCACTTTGACAGGGAGTCTGGTCTTTGAGTTGTCATCGGTCTGGAAGAGGCTAAAATTAATTTCATCATTATTTGCTCATTTTGCCTATGCCTCAGTGAATGGTATGATATCTACAAACTCAAGGGAACCTATCATTTTCGGTCTGCTTCTTACTGTGTTTTGGCCAACTCTGCAGTGGAAAGGTCAGACTTGGAGGAAAACGGTCTGGGGTTTTATTAAGACTGTGTAGCTGTAGTTTTACATTTAGGGCTCTATCTCTCTCTGGCGGTGCCGAGGCAGGCCGAGTCTGGATGAGGGTGAAGTCAAGGTCATCCTGGTTGTCTGTCCCCATCAGGCTTTAAAGAAAACTCTAGTCTGCAAAATGCGGGATCTCTTTCAGCAGCAGAACAAAAGGTGGCGGAGCCAGTTAGCAGATCGATGAGAAAACGGGTACACTGTATGAAAAAAGAGGAATGTCATTATTGGGGCGCACTGAACACATTTCTTCTCATCAGTGTCACTGGGAAACAAAATAATTGGTTAGGAGGCTTGTGTTTGTATGTATGTGCTCTAAAGGCGATTTACAGCAATAGAAATCGATTCAAGGCGAATGGGAGACAAAAAAAAAGAGGTCGATAAAAATCCAAGGTGTGCAGCATTTTTTGAAAGACAATGCAAAGTCACCCGAGTCTGTGCTTTTGGTAACTATCTGTTTAAAGCTGAAGCCATTGAGCAAAGTCAGTGTTTAACATTTTGGAAAAAAATTCCTCCTCTGTTCCTAAGTGAGGTGCGAAGATGAATATCTATCTCATCTGATTAGCCTAGCTTAGCATAAAGACAAAAGGCAGGGGGAAACTAGCTAGAATTGTGTAACAAAAACAACATCTGCCAACACCTCTAAAGCTCATTTATTGATGCATTGTATGTTATTGGTGTAATCCATTCACAAACAATGTTGGGACATGTTTATTTTTCTAACTTCGCTAGCTGTTTCTCCCGAAGTCTCAATGCTAAACAACGTCTTTGTAGCTCATATCCTACCAATCACATCTGGCCGTCAGACTGCATTTCACATTTTCTTAAATGACACCACATGTCAATAAGTGAGCTTTAGCTGTTGGTAGTTGTCTATGAACAGAACCCGCTGCTCCCCAGTGTTTCCAGTCTTTAAATTAGGAAATTAGGCTAAGCTTATCAGGTCTGGACTCCAGCTCTGTAGACGTGAGATAAACACTAGTGTTCGCATCTCACTCTAGAAAGAAAAGCAAACAAGTCTATTTCCCAAAAGCTGTTGCCTCCGAATTAAATTTAACAGCATGGACTGTCGCTCCTCTGTTTGCATAAGTAAGCTTATTTACTTATGTCTTATCTGAGTAAATATTGTCTCAGATAAAAGTGTGTTATTGCTCAAATAATATTGGACTTAAAAGGAAATTCAAGAGATTCGCTATCTTATCACACCATTAAAAGATAGTTATCACCGTCTAGATGTAGCGGAGGGATTTAGGGACAGGGTAATCAGTGGAGCATCACGTAAAGTAACAGTGAAATCTGTCCGTCTCAACTGGAGCCGGGTCTTGCCGTCTGCCTAATTAAAGAGGCTGAGGGGAGAGGTTGGTGTGATCTGGCCGGAGGTTCTTTGTATCTCTGTGTCATCAGTGTCTCGCTGTGCTTCATCCCAAGGTTGTGGCTTGTAGCTGTTGCCAGGCTGGCTTTGAGCTGCAGGCAGCAGGTGGGGGGGCGAGACCTTTTCTCTGCCCAGCTCCAGGGCAAGTGTGAGGAGGCTTACGGCCTGAGTCAAGGTTAGCGGCACACGGCGAAGGAGTGTGGAGCTGAGGGTTTTGTCCAAGAAAAAACACAGCATGGGCTAAAAGTCCGAAAGTAAGACTTGTGAAGAATTACAGTGGGAACCATCTCGCTCTGATATCGCTGCAGTAGAAGTGTTGCTTTCTTTTCACAGAGCTGTCTGTCATTATCTCATTAGACGCAGATTGATGGTTTCTAAAAGCCAACCCCGGCTTTTTCTACATTATAATCAGCTCATTTTCCCCCTTGTTTCTATTTCTCTTTTCTGGATTTGTTCTCCTCTGTCTGACATCCTGTGGTGTTGGAGCTTTAAAGCCCCTAATGATGGGGAGGCTGTCATAGAATGCTGACCCGCCCAAGCAGCTTGATAGCATGAGTGAAAGGCTTTGTGTGTTTGTGCTCCCTCGTGTGCCGTTCTTTGTGAAAAACACCACCAATTTCCCTTCATGTTTTGTGAGCAAACCTTCAGCAAACCTTCCCAATGAAGAGGGAGAAAAGTGGTTTAGTTTATTGGGG
Source organism: Anoplopoma fimbria (assembly GCF_027596085.1). Lineage (NCBI taxonomy): Eukaryota > Metazoa > Chordata > Actinopteri > Perciformes > Anoplopomatidae > Anoplopoma > Anoplopoma fimbria. Next base: position 10,013,409 of record NC_072452.1, on the reverse strand, counting down.
AGGGTGGTCAGTCCAAGCAAGGATGATTGTTTGGCGCTACTGTATACAGTACTAGTACACCCAGGTCAGTTTAAGTTCACCGTAGCTAAAATTAAAAGCTGTAATTGTAGTTGAAACGGGTGAAACCTAAAACGTCCTTCAAAGATTCTTATTTCTTTTTCTCGGATGTGAAGATATAGGATTGCATTTCATCATTCAGCGGGAAATGTGGTAAACGATCCGCTGTAACAAATATCCAACGGCCCCAGCCTAACACGCACGCACACAAACAGATGATAAATCTGACAGTTTGTTTTCGGGACAGAGCCAGAACATGTGCAAACATGCTGATTTTGCTGTAAACTTGTGTCGCTGTGTTTGTAGAACGCGGATGAAAACGGAGACATGGTTGACAGGTTTCTGCATGGCAGCCACTCAGAAGTCCATCCACAGCAGACTGCAAACTCATAAATAGCAGACCTCGTGAGGCCCAGTTGAAAACCCTGTCCGGCATGTAATGAGAAAAAAAAAAAAAAAAAGGACAATTTAGAGTCTCACTATTTGATTTATCTGTAGGTAGAGGAACAAAAGAGAAGCAGAAAATCTGGAATAAAAGGCAGCATATGGTTGGTTCTACCGTGATGGAATGGCTTAGAACACCACTTACTATTTTCAGACAGGCTGCGTGGGTTGAAACATGCTGTTATGCTCTGAAAGGTGTGATATTTTGAAAGCAGAGCGAGATCCACATCTTATGTCTCGCTGTAAATTCCTTTGAAATGTTTTTTTTCCTATTTCTACCTTCTGTCCAACAGTTGCTGAGGACTTGTATCTGCACCTTGAATGACTTCAAAGTGAGCAGAATATTTCAGGGTGTTTCCACATTGTCTCTCTCTCTTTATCAGCCCCTCCTTAATTATCACTTCCTCTCTCTCTCTTGTTATTCCACAATCGATTCTGCTTTGTTTCAACTTCAGTGGCGTCCTGCATGCTCGCAGGGCTCTGCTGCATTTACAGAGATTGTTGTGGCCATTTATACAAGCCGTGACTCTTAGCTCTCATCTCATGGGTGGTTTACTGTATCAATGTTTTTCCTTCCATAGGTTGTGACCCTGGGGAAGAACAGCCGTGGTTACCACTACATTCTGGCCAATCTTGTGAGTAATAACCGAGCCGCTCCCCCTGGGAGGGAGTGGAACCAGCTTTTTTGCTGCATGTGAGGGGACTCAGCCATGAGCACAAATGTCCATGTGCAATAAGTGGATTAAAGGCTTTTGTATTAAATCAGGGGAAAAAAACACAATAAATAACAATACATTGTTCTTTTTTTCTCTCTATTGTATATATAGGGCTTGTTTTGTTTGTTGCCATGTCTAATCAATCAAAATCTGGCAGTCTGACTGCACTGCATATTGACCTAAATTAATATATTAATATTTAAGTAAAGTTGAATGTCCTGAGCAATAAATAAACAGCATTTAACCTTTTTAACCATCTTTGGAGGGCAGCCATGTTTTCCTCCCACTCTAGGGAGGGAAATGTTCATTTAGCCTTGATATTAGCATGAGACTTTTTTAAAGTGAAGGCCGGCCCCGCTCTCACTTGCTGATCCCCTGCTGCTATTTCCCTGACTTTAGAAGATGTGGTTATGCAGCAGTTGAACACCTGTCCATGGACACAATAACACCATGCTGCACTTAATAAAAAGCAATTTGACCATAAAAAGAAGTAACTCCATGTCATAGCTCTAGGTCGAAGAAGGTAAATTTACAGGCTGCTTGAGCAGCGGAGGTTTTTGAAATGCATTAAAAAATGTTTCTTTTTTGTTTCCTTTTTTTCGTCATGGCAAAGAGTGTTGAATAAAAGTAGGCCAGCTGGTTCAAGTAAAATATTCTGTCTTCTGACACAAACTCTACTGGCAGGTTTTTGTAAATAAATTCAGGTTAGCCTACACCACAACTTGTAAAGATGTTGGTATAAAGGCAAACACGTTGCTCTCTCAGCAACTACAGAGAGTTTATAATAAAACGCACCTGGCACGCTGCCAGAATAGCTGCTAATATGTTGTGATGCTTCACCCTTATGTTAAACCTTAAAAGAAAAATATGTGACACAAGTCCCCTCCTCCCCTGTTTCCCCTTTTTCCCCTTTATCTCATCTCAGGGATTTACTAATGTGAGCTTGGACAAAGTCTTTGCGGGTGGAGCCAACATTTCAGGGTTTCAGATCGTCAACCCTGAGAACCCGATTGTGCAGCAGTTTATGCAGCGCTGGGAGCGGCTGGATGAAAGAGAATTCCCAGAAGCCCGAAACACTCCTCTGAAGGTACTTCGCTTGCAAGGCCTTTCATTGCGCATGCAGAATACAACAATCATCGCTTCTGAAGTGCTCTCTATCGGTTCTTCCTCCTCCTCTCATCCTCTGTTTGCCTTTGTCATTCTGTCTGCCTCCCACCCCCGGCCTCCTCCTCTTTGCTCTGCATCCCTCCCAGCAATCAATATATTGATAGGCGGTGCAAGGCAAGGTTATATCGCAGCCTCAATTTACATCTAATTAAACAATGATCAAGGAAGAAATGGATTTTGAATGGCATTTAATTAGATTTTGTCATGGTGCAGTGGTCAACAAACAAGTGGCTCAGATCGTCAGTGGTGAAAAGGTCAGGCGAAGTTGGAGGGGAAGTACGTGGGAGATAAAATCACACATTAATGCTCTGTTTACTTTCTGACTCTGCACTAAAAGTTTTGGAAGAGGTCCTAACTGTCTGACAAGTCTTGGGTTTTCTAATCACATCTGTCTAATCAAGCTATTTTTATCATGAGCAAGGCTTCAGAGCTTGCACCCACCCCACCCACACTGACCTGAACGAAGGGAGATATGGAGGGGCCCAAAGCAACTCATGGACTGCCCCAATTTTCACTGGGATTCATTTAACTGCAAGCAAAACATTATGCAAACAAAATCATTTGAAAATTTGAAAAATTGGTAAATAACAGTTCCAACCAAAGTGGGTTTAAACTATTCTTTTTACTCTTAGAAAACATATAACACTGTCGTTACACAGTATAAAGTATATATATAACGCTAATCCTTCCTTGTCTTCTTCCTCTCACTATGTGTTCCTGTCTCACAGTCTGCGCTGCGTTCTCTTTTGATTTTGTACAGTACACTTCAGCTCTGACCCATGATGCCATCCTGGTGATAGCAGAGGCCTTCAGGTACCTGCGGCGTCAACGCGTGGACGTCTCTCGTCGGGGCAGCGCCGGAGACTGCCTGGCCAATCCCGCTGTACCTTGGAGCCAAGGCATCGACATCGAGAGAGCTCTCAAAACGGTAGGGGCTCGGAAGAGAAACAGAGATAGGAGGAAAAGAGAGAGGGAGAGAGAGAGAGAGAGAGTGGCAAGAAGATAACTAAAGAAGAGGCTAGAAGAAGTGAAGCAGAGATGGAGAGTGAGAGTGTGATAAAGATGGAAAGTGACAGAGAGAAGGGAAGACAGCGCAGAGCTGTTCTCCTCCCTCTGCCCCCAGATATCTCTGCACAGAGCTCACTCAAATGCAGGCGCTCATTACCATAAAACTACATCTTTTATTAAAGCGTATCCAGTTCATCATTTGATTAACAGACTGCACGCTCTCCAGTAGCTCCATGGACACAAGCACCTTAATGCCAGCTTGATATGCATAGTGATGGCTATTACACATTCCCTTTTGTCTGTCTGTCTGTCTGTCTGTCTGTCTGTCTGTCTGTCTGTCTGTCTGTCTGTCTGTCTGTCTGTCTGTCTGTCTGTCTGTCCCTCGTGGCAGGTCGTAGTGCACGGTATGACTGGGAACATCCAGTTTGACAACTACGGCCGCAGGACCAACTACACCATTGATGTTTATGAGATGAAAACAGGTGGGCCGAGGAAGGTGAGTCGGAGCGATGACCTCTATCAGCTCTCATCCATCAACCGTCAGATTCAGACCTGATCAAAAAACCCTTTAGCAAACACGCTGCTAACAGCTGGCACACATCGTGGTTTGGCTCATTACTTGAATTTGGCCAGTTTTTTAAATGGTTTATTGATCACCTGTGCTGCAGAGCTAAAGTCAGTGAATGTTGGCCATGTGTCAAAACATTGCCCTAAACTATTTTGAGAGAACTGATTGAGTATGATTGAGTGAAAGAAGACAAAAAAAATGAATCAAACAAGCCTCTACCTCCGTTCATTAAAATGCTGAAGGCTTTTCCAGTCATGTGGGACCAGCAGGCCTGACAGGACAGTGCAGAGTAATCCTAATTGGCTTCCTCTACCTCTGTTAGGTAGCAGCTCTGATGAGCTATCCCAAGCGTCACACGCCACACAAATCACACACAGCCCACGATCCGATAGCTCAAACTGCCCTATCAAAAGAATGATAGAAAACTATTTCGCTGCTGTGTGATAACGCAGATATATGATTTTTGGTCCCTCTCTTGACAGTAATTACCATTCAGATAACCAATTACTATAAAGGGATCCAAGAATTCCTCTGGCTACTCTTCAAAATGCTAATTCCCAGCGGTACATTCACATTATAAGTGGTACCACATGATGACCTCTGGTTTTATTTCATAACCTCGCTGAGTTTCAAGCGACAGCTGTGAATTTCTCGTTAGCTGGATAAGTGCGGGCTCAGTCTGATAATGCCGCCTGCCTCCCGGGCCTCCCAAAGCGCCGCACACTTCAGTTAGCATCGCACAGCCAAACAGAGAGGATGGAAGAAGTGGTGTGTAACGAAGGAGGTCGGGGGGGAGAGAGAGTGAGGGAGTGAGGGAAGATGAGGCAAGTGGGGCAGCAGTTTGTCAGGACCTGCAGCCCCAGTCACCCCACTGACAGTTAGAGGATGAAGCTTCTTAACTGCGACTGTCACGAGTGATGTATGGCCTGATATCTGTCCAAGCTGCTCAGGGTGAGATCAGGACTCTACGTCTGGAGCAGCACTCCATGGCACAGCTCACCCACGGTCTCCCCCCTTTCCCCCCAGAGCACGGTTCTCAAATATCACTGTCGTACAAGAGCGGGGGAATAAACATTTAGAGCTTTCTCCAGTCTTGCAAGTGCACTAACTACATCCATAACTGTAACCTCAGTTTGGAGCTGACGTTTGAGAAGTCTGCTGCTTTCTAGCGCCTCCACTTGGTGTTTAAAAAACTCTGCACTGCTGTACACCTGTCTGGCCTGAACATTTAAAGATCTGAGGCACACACAAAAAAAAAAGAAAAAGAAAATGCGGACCAGATGTGACGAGGAAAGTCCCAGCCAGCAACAGTTAGAATATTGGCAGCGGCATATGCAACACGTTTCATCGTGAGCCAGAGCAGCCATTATTTCAGATGGGCAAACAAACAGTTGACATTGGTTTGACTTAAGCATCTGTACAGCAGAGTACAGAGAAACTGCAACGGCAGACTGTGCAGAAGAAACTGTGGAGCCACTGGAATATTATGCTAAATTATTAAACGTGTATGCAGTTCACAGGCCTGAATATCAATTATTTACCATAAAACCTGGGAAGCTGAAGGGGGGATTGAAGTTGTCTGCCGTATGCTCATTTAGCTCAGTTCCTACATATTTGGCTATCCGAACGGATGTAGATCATAAATACCAAAAGTATATTTTCACAATATCTTTGATCATGACACTGACTGCATGTTGAATGTAGAAATATCAGCTCTTTTTCTGCCGTTTTAGCATTCTGCTCATTCGTTGTTGTTTTGGTCCAAACTTTATGGCAGCAGGCCTCTGTGAAACGCAGTGTTGTTTTAACGAGCCCCGCATCGCGACAGTTCCCATCAATACTCAGACGTGTCCCTGCTACATATTACACATCCTCAGCGTGCTGGAATGCATCACTAACCACTGCTTTCTCTTTGCAGATTGGGTACTGGAACGAGTACGCGCGATTTGTAAATATTATGGACCCGCAGGTCTCCAACGACTCCTCAGTGGAAAACCGAACGATTGTGGTCACTACTATTATGGTACACTTTCCATGCAGTTTTAAATGTTTCACGTATTCTGCCACTCAAGGTCATGGTGTTGATGCCAATGAGTGATACATTCTGTCCTGGGCGGGTAGAACCACATCTTTTTTGTGTTGCTTTCCATCCACTCACTACATGTTGAAACAGTCGGTCCGTCACGGGTGGAGTGTTTCAACTGTATCCGTGTGGGTGTCAAAGCATTTTGATTTTCCATACTTCAGTGGCCTGTCGTAGCAGTGACATCACAATAATGGTATAAATGATAATGGTTGACTCCATCAATTACAAAAAAAGCATACAAACGCATACGTAAGTAAACCTGTCTGTCCTCATCAAGTAAATGTTCAATGACACTTGGGATAGACTGGCCGAAGAATGACTAGAGGATGAAACTGCAATGGTTTCTCGAGCTGGGCAAAGCAAAATAAACAGTATTGGAGGAGGGATAAGCAGGTGTGGTATTTTTTTTATCGCCTCTCCAATCTATTTTGTATTGCTCCTACATGTGTTCTGTGTTGAAGTATAACTTCCAGGCAGTCATTCTGGAGGAATTGTTTTCTGGGAATTTTCCCAGACCAAAGATAAACAAACAACATAATTTAGACGTATTTATTTTCAACTAAATGTTTCAGGCTCATTGGATAGATGAATAGCCATTGAAAAATGCAGTTATATTATAATAACCTGATGTAATACATCATTCGCTGCAAACAAACATTTTAAAGAAAGAGTGTTTTCGTTATTGATGCACACTTATCATCATCTGTATTCCGAGGCGTAAGCCGACGTCACTCTGTAGGAAACATTTAAGATCTCGAGATGAGAAATACAGTCAGGAGTTAACATGTGTCAACTCGGGGGGAACACTCAATAGATCCAAGGTGAGGGGATACGTTCAGCACAGAACAAACAAACCATTGCTCTCCTACTTGCACTCTAATTGTGTGTGGCTGTAATGACAATGCCTGCTCTCCTGAGCAGTCCTATTGTTTGGTAATGAGGATGTGCCCAGTAAGAGAAAAGACGAGCTGCACCAACGTTTTGAAAAAGGAGAGGGAAACTAGCACGATCCTGCTCTCCTGATGTAATTATTTTATTTATGAAGTATTTCTTTTTGCATTTTTCTGGAAAGCAAATAACGGCTCTTTTTTAAAATCTTTTTTTGGAATGAAACAGCCTTTTACTGCGCATTGGTGCAATGTGCTTGAATATGTTGAGATACTATGGGCACTCTGATCCCTCTCCTGTCACTGGCATTTACTTATGAAACCCATCCCCATTCCCATCCCCACCCACCTCTGAGCTGACCCACACCTTGCCTACCAATGACTCCCAGCCCTATTAAAACTCATTCTGGCCTTCTGTCTTCTCCTACAATAAATGAAAAATAAAATAAAAAACTTCTATTCCCTTAACCCTCCTTTATTATGCCACAGAGCTGCACCCTTAGGCTCAAAATGGGTTGGGTGCATTGGGCTTGGTGTCTGCTGGCTGCCACGGCTTGATGAAAGCAGTGTGACCACAAGATCATGCTGCTGTTATCACAGTATAGTTGTGCATTCGCGGGGCATCATCTATAAATGCATGACTGCATGGATGTGGTTATAGCAGCTTATGATATTTTGAATCTCTGTGTGTGAGTGTGTGTGTGTGTGTGTGTGTGTGTGTGTGTGTGTGTGTGTGTGTGTGTGTGTGTGTGTGTGTGTGTGTGTGTGTGTGTGCGCACGTGGACATACGAGTGCATGTATGCATTATTTCTGTTGAACTGAATGTGTGCCAGGGCATGGGAGTGAATAAACCAGCGTGTGTTTGAATCAACAGGAAGCTCCTTATGTGATGTACAAGAAAAATTATATGCATCTGGATGGGAATGACAGATATGAAGGCTACTGCGTCGATTTAGCATCTGAGATTGCCAAACATGTTGGAATTAAGTACAAACTGTCTATAGTAATGGATGGGAAGTACGGAGCCCGAGACCCCGAGACCAAGACGTGGAACGGGATGGTGGGTGAACTGGTCTATGGGGTGAGTACTGGGAGCCTTCGATTTCGCTGATTACATGACAGTTTGCAAGGAACTTCAACATGAGAGGAGATCTCATTTTTCTGTCTTAAGGTTATCACCAACCCATTGTGAACTCATCAGCTCTTGCCCAGTTCAAAGTCTAAGGCTGTCTCAGGACGCTCAGCTGTGAGTGCATTTGTCAAACGCAGCCTCAAGCATTGGGGGAGTTGGTGATCATCTTGAGACGGAGAAAATGAAATCATTTCTCAGGGCTGTTCACTGCAATTAATCCCTCTTGCTTATCTTAGAAAGCTCTCTCCCTTACAGTCACAAACAGAGGTAGGTACATGAAAACAATGAGTCCATATGGCAAACACACTGTAATCACTTTGATGAATGAAAGATTGTATGCCTTTGAAGTGATTGTGTAATTATGTTCAATGTTTGATGTGTATGATGAATATGCCACGTTGTAAATTCACAGCTGAGAAAATGTGCTTGAGAATCAACAGCTAAATGGTGGTTTGCGGTTTGAGACAACAAGATCCATATGTGCCGCCCTCCATAAAGGTTGAACCTCTCACATTAGGGAAGGGTCACGAGGTGTTTTACATCTGACAGAGCGCCCGGGTTCTCGCAACACCTCAGGCATTCCAAAATCATGCCCCTCCTTTTTTCTCGCCTTACTCCGAGGCCACTGTAGTTGAACAGGGGCCAAATGCAAAATGCATGAGGGGTGAGGATTCCTCATCTGTTCAATTTCCCAACTATCAGCCTGAGAGATTGCTTGGTTTGATGTGCTATCGCCACCAAATTATCTTTCAAATGGGAAAAGTCCACTCCCTGCAGCTGGAGGGCGAAAAGAAAATATCCCACTCGCGTCGCTGTCAAGTCTTTCCAGGCCTGTCATTTTAAAGCAGGTGGGCCGGCACTAATAGTTTTGTACATTTTGACCTTTTGACCAGTAAATTAATTTGATTTTAGTTGTCTTTTAAAGGTTAGGCCTGAGGCTGCTCTTTATTGCTTTGTTTCCCTCAACATTGATGGAGTGCTGTTTACGCCTGCACCAGGATTAAATGGTTATAGCCCCTTCACAATGCTGTGTTGACAGGGTAAAGAAAAACAGCCATGTTTATTGAGTCTATTTGTGGTGCCCCTAGTTTGACCTTGTAAGAAACCTGTTCTGCCTCGCGCTGTTTCAATCCAAAAGGTTTTCTCAATTTCGAACATAGAAAGACAATACAGCACAATACAAAGAATTGTCCTGCCTTTGAAGAGGAGCGGTTATTTAATTAATCGCATACACGCTAGCTGCCGTAACACTGTCTAATGTGATTAATTATTTCCCTCTTTTTTTTCCCGCTTTTACAAAGAAACCCATAGTGATTTCTTAGGAGGCAGCACCTCCTCCGTGGATGTGCTTTGATAACATAATGTGATTGAAGCAGCAGAGCAAAGGAGGGGAGATAAAGAGAAACAGCTTGGAAAAGTAAAAAAATAAATAAAGCTGTGTTTGGGGAATCCAGCCTACTGAATGGCATGTCATGAAGTTAACACAGCCAAGGCTTTCTGATTTCTTTTTTCTTTTTTTTGTAGACAGCAACCTCTTGAATACTGAATATTCTGCTGTTTAGATTGCACCCATTACACTTGTTCTGAAGACATCACTACTTATTTAATATGCAATTTTATTGTAAACAGTACAATAATTAAACAGCAAGTCTAATCGCAAGATGTAGTATAAAATTGTTTGTTTTACTGCACAATTTAAAAGTTTCCCCCTCAGTGTCTCCTTGGGTCCTGATTACGGAGACATTTGGTCAAACGTGACTCAAACACCCATCTGCCTCGGCGGATTCTTTCCAAGCAAATATTCAGGCAAAAATCTGATTAATATTACAGTTTACATATTCTCAGATTTATTCTCAGATTTATTAGCTGACATCCCAGGTCATAACCCTGTGCAAATGCCACTCTGCTAATCTCTGTGTGTGTGTGTGTGTGTGTGTGTGTGTGTGTGTGTGTGTGTGTGTGTGTGTGTGTGTGTGTGTGTGTGTGTGTGTGTGTGTGTGTGTGTGTGTGTGTGTGTGTGTGTTTTTTTTCCAGCCTGGCATCAATTTTCACAGCCGGTGGCTTATTTCATATAATTGTGTGTACAATGTGCTAATGACATTGTTTTATTCTTCTTCTCCAGATCCAGCTCATTCATAACACATACATTTTAAATGTGACACGTTTCTGTATGCAGGTCTTGACTAATGCTTGCTGTGCATGTCCCTGTTTCCAGAGAGCAGATATAGCCGTTGCACCTCTCACCATAACTTTGGTTCGAGAGGAGGTGATAGACTTTTCCAAGCCCTTTATGAGCTTGGGCATCTCCATTATGATAAAGAAGCCACAAAAGTCCAAGCCTGGCGTTTTCTCCTTCCTGGACCCGCTGGCCTATGAGATCTGGATGTGTATAGTGTTTGCCTATATTGGGGTGAGCGTGGTCCTGTTCCTGGTCAGTCGGTTCAGTCCTTATGAGTGGAACTTGGAGGAACAGGACGAGACCAAAGACCCCACCACGCCCCCCGATCCTCCCAATGACTTTGGCATCTTCAACTCCCTCTGGTTCTCACTGGGAGCCTTCATGCAGCAGGGCTGTGACATCTCACCCAGGTGGGTCGGATTCACAGTAAACACAAAGAGTGGAGAGCAGAGAGCAGTAGAAACAAAAAAATACCTGAAATTCTAGCTGCAAGTGATGAGATGGGTTCTCAATCGGTACATAGAGTCACTCAAGCGTCTTCGTTTACAGTCCTCTTCCTTTAGGTGTTCATTATTTGAAGCTAAGCTCATTTTCACATTTATTGCAGCTATAATATTTAGGATTGAGTTTGCCAGTTTGTATACTGAAATTATCATCACCAAAATGGTTTCATCAATACTTTCTTTAGGCGATGAAATTAACTTTGACCCTGATAGTTTCACAGCCAATTAAAGACTCGGTCTAGAGTACATTTTAAAACAGCGTGTGCTACTTTCCTTGGAAATATGCTGGTTTTTTGTGCTGATGCAGCACCAGGTTGATTTGCAAGGAAATTCTGATTAGCGGTGCAATTAGGTACATTAAATGAAAGTGTTAGCACCTTGGCTTGGTTGATTGGCACAACATGTCCCTGTGTAATTACATTCTTTGTCTCCCCTCCTGAAGGTCTCTGTCGGGCCGTATCGTCGGTGGTGTGTGGTGGTTCTTCACCCTCATCATCATCTCCTCCTACACAGCCAACCTGGCTGCCTTCTTGACAGTGGAGAGGATGGTCTCTCCTATAGAAAGTGCCGAAGATTTAGCCAAGCAGACAGAGATAGCATATGGCACTCTTGACTCAGGCTCAACAAAAGAGTTTTTTAGGGTGAGTAAGTACGAGAGAACTGTTTCGCACACACAGCACCTTATTCATCGGCCAGTGGTTTGTTTGCTTCCGGGTCAAATATCCAAAGACATAAACATTTTGCACTCAGGCATGTTGTGTCATAAATATGACTTTGTGTAATGTCCTTTACAAACTCCTCCTCGCAGCTTTCCCATTTTGTACCTTTAGTGCAGCACTTTTGACCCGCACAAGATTGCTCCAAATGAGGCATGTTGACAGAGAAGCAATTCTTGAACTCTTATGACATGAACGAGAAATTTATGCGGCAGAACTGCAGTGTGCAACCTTGAGGCACCGGGCTGTCAGCAGAAAGTGTGATAACAACGTGGAAGACTCAGAGGTGATAAAAACAGGAGGCTAATCAAAGCATCCACATCAGGCTCAAACTCAGAAGGGTCAGCTCATGAAATATAATTACCTAGCTGGCCATGGCTGGCAAATTGGACCTGATGAAGAAGAGCCCTGTAGGTCAAACAGAGCAGTCTGAAAGACGCTTCAGATGGAGTAAGCAATATGTCCGTCTGCATGAGGGACTGGCCTGGCAATTAAGTTATAATTTAAGTAAAATCTGAAGCGGAAGTATATTAAGCTCTGAAAGGCAACCACATGCTCACTGTGCAGGAGTTAAACGGCGCTGCATATCTTTAAGGCGATCAACCTTCTGCTGTGAAAATCCGTAGACTTCTGAGCTAGCGGCGAAGCCGCGACAGCAGTCCAGTCCTTTGCATTTGCAGAGCACTAAGTTGAAAAAGAATTAATGGAACAGCACTCTGCCTGTGATGACGAAAAGGCAATATGACAGTCTTTTATCCTAGGCTCCCTCATTACTCATCAGCAGGAGAGAAACGATTCATATGTTTCACAGCTGCAGACTGTTGGCAGAAAGAGCAATTCATTTGTATTACCCCTGGGTTGAATTGCTCAGAACAACGAACAGCAAAGTCAAATTTTTGTAGGGTGTTTTTTTGGGCAAAGAAGGACAAGATGGCTTTTGCAGAGTTTGATTTTTAAAAGAGGTTTGTTTCTTATGAGCTGGTTTTCAAGAGGCTGTAGAGTGGGAAGATAATACTGTGTATTCTGGAAAACATGGCACAGGACATGCATGACAGCAGCACTCAACAACACCTCACAAAGCCTGTCATCAATTTTCCCTTTATCAGAGATGCTGCACAGGTGTATATACAGTGTATGACTTTTTTTGTCACAGACATGATGGATGCCAATTACAGATTAGGTTTCCAGCCTGACAATGGAGCCGCCGCAGGTCTGCTTGTAGAACAGTTTGAGAGGTGGTCGAGGAGTCACGTTTTTTACTCTATTCTGCATAATGAGTGTCCTAGTCCACATCCTCAAGTTTTCAAATAGGAAATGACATGTGTGAACTGCTACTCCGAGGGACTTTTAATTATAGCTGTAGAGGGCTGACAAGGAAAGAAAACATACTGATTAATAGGAGTTCCATTTCAGATCTGGTTCTCAGGAAATACATTCAGGCTTAATTAGACCAACACGGCATCAGCCAGCTGGATATTTCAAATCAAGTCCAATGTTTCAAACACAACATATGTCATCATCTCTGAACCCTCCCCGCATCCCCAACCCCCAGCTTAAATTTTTTATGATTTCACCTGGTTTATGTTATAAAACTGCCTGACAGGTAGTACAAACCAAAAAACAAATTTATTTTTCTAGTTTCTTTGTTAGCATAAAGCAAAAAATAAGATGCTGTAACGTGAATGTGGCTTGTAATAATACGATTATTATAACCTTCTAACTCTTATTATGATGGTTCATTTTTTTAAAATCAGTCAAACTATCTCATTCTGTAGTTTTGAGATCCTCTGTTCTTTTAGCTCCTGAAACATAGACAGCTTGGACATACAGCTCATCGTCCCACAGTGACAATATTCACCGTGCGTGTCTTCATTTGGTGGTGGGAACCAGGGGAAGCTGCAGAGGAATTTTCAAAGAGAGAGGTGTTAGAGTAGAGCCCAGTAAAAAAAAAGCCCCTGATTCTGCTGCTCACAACCAACTAGGACAGATGGTCTGGGAATCCGTCGACGTGCCCAGTGGAAGCCTGAATGGCTCTAGGCGCTTGGCAGAGCGGCTCTACCCCGCACTTGGCTCCTCTTCCCCAGACTGCCCTGCTTGTTTGGGCACCCTCTTCTCCTCTGTCTCCAGCCTGTCTGTTGCTTTACCTTGAGACAATGCCGGATAGCTTCGAGCTTTGTGCTGCTCTTCCTCAACATAGCAGCTGTCATGCGCCGCTGCACCACTGTGATTTGTTTCATCATTTTAATTCCTTTCATGGATCTTTTCATGCAGTCAGATGAATATTTGTGTTTTGGATGATGATGATAAAATACTGACTTGTACCAACAAGGCCATGTTTATCCTCTTGATGAGGGTTTTCTCCCATCACAAGGTTGCATTTTGAATTGTTTGAAGGAGAAGCTGGATCGTAATGGGGGCTGGGATGATAAAATGGGCTGACGTGGCTGTTTAATTACGTGTAAAGACCAGGGCGAGACCATCAAAGACAACCCCACTGCTGTCCCATCATGCACCTCATTTAACAGCGTAACAATGAAAGAATGATAATTGCACTGAGAAATGAGACGAGGGCATTGTTTTCTGTTCCCCTCAAAAGATTATACATCACCCAGAGCCTCACCAGCAAACATCATGCATCTCACTGATCTGCAGGTGTACTGGAGATGGGAACAACAGCTTGAGTGCAGTCGCCAATGCATTTTACTAAGCATGAAAATCAATTTCACGTCTCAGCTACTGTGGCACAGACACTATAGCTGCTGCATGGTCCAATACAATGTTTAATAAGTTGTTTTTTTTATTCAGAGAGGACCTGCATTTGGCCAGAGTTGCATGAAGAGGAGCCGGCTAGGAGATTTACTCAAGAAATCCTAAGGTTGCCCCGCAATCACATGCAGCGCAATTCCCAGAGCTCTTGTCACTTTGTGTTTCAATACAGTGCAAAGTGAAGGGGCGGCTGCGGTAAAGATTAGAGCCTGTTTGCATAAAAGAGAGAGCTGACAACAGTGATGATAGACTAGTGCGAGATAGGCGTAACCTCTGAGGAAATGCGCTGTCCTCAGCGGGCCTTTTTCGAAACCTTAGATGAGAAGCAACAGCAGGCGCGAGAAGAGCTATAGGAGTCGAGCAACAAGCATCAAAGACGAGCAATTGGTATTCAGGGCGTAGCGTGTGGCACTTCAATGACAAAGTACACCCCCAGAGCCTCAACTTTAATTTCTGCATACTTGAGATACAGGTAGTCCTAGCATTCAGCATATTGGGGGGGATGGGTGATGTCCACAAACTGAAAGGTGAAGGAAGTAAAGCAGGAGGAAATGTAGTTGTGGGTGTTTGGCGATGGCATTTAGATGCCACACAAGCAGTGGAGCATATGTGGGAGTGGCCATAATGAAAAAGCCTGCAACGCCAAAGGAAGAATAAAAGCAGGCTCCAGTTCGAAGGGTAGTGGACGGAGGTCTGGAATTGCTGCATAACTGAGAATCAATACAGATTAAGTGGTTGTTTAGAATGGAAAGGGCAATGGCTTTGACTTTGGACTTTAATCACTTGTCTCAGACACTTTAATCACATTTTTGGGGATTTATGGAAAGACAAAACCTCTAATCTAGATTTACTAATGATCTTTCAAAAAATACAGAAAAGCAAATCTCACTTGTCTTTCTATCTTCCTTTTGGCCTTCGGTATATAATGGAAGACTTAAAAGGCTTTAATATTTCTGTCCAATAAGCATTCTTTTCTCTACACTGTGAAGAAATACCTACAAGGTAGCCTGTTTTAGAAAAAGAGAGTAATACTTGTATCTTCTAAGGCAATGATAGGCAAATAGTGGCATGTGGGCCAAAATCTAGCACTGCAACAAAAATAATTGGTTTGAACATTTAAGGACAAGGCTCAAGTAAATATCAATAAATATAACCTTGTAATATAAATTCTAAGTAATATGAATAATGCAATCCACTTCATTTTAAACGAGTACTTTTTAATTCAAAAGCTATTTTCATTAAAAAAAAGAAATCGAACAACTGACACTACCTGTCCAGCAACAAAGGGCTGGCTGGTGAACATTGCGTTTAGCAACTTAATAGTCAGATATTTCACTCAGGATTTGGTGGGGACAAAAATAAATCTAAAAGGGTGACTATTGGACTTACATTCATTAGGTGGCTAGAAACGTAACACTAATCTAAATGTTACTCCACATCAGCCAGATGTGTAAATTGGCTGGTGGCTGTTTGCGAACATTTTCCAAATGTAAGCGTAAAAGTTTATAAATTTTGGTTTTACAGCTTGTTTCTGATGCCCCCCCCCCAAAAAAATATATATAACAAAAATATTTCAGGTATCTCGCCCTATGAAACTATGTTATACTTAATACTACTCCCCAGAAGAATAACCCATCAGTTATCCTCTCGCTTCCCTCTAACCTTGTCTTGCTAAAGGCAAGTCCTGTTCTCTTTATTCCTCATTTTAGGTCACCAGGCTGGAATAACAGCCCCGAGTTTGTCTTTATGACTATTGTGAGACAGCAGGAAACTCACTGCTTGAGACAGATTTGCAGGAGGAACGCCTACGCAGATGATGTAACTGTGTCGCCTAGGTAGGAGGGTTGGCTGAGATCGACTATTTAGGTATTTCATTATGAAGAGAGTAACATTATGATTGCTTTGCTATAATTTGAAGACATTTTAAGGTTCTCTTTACGACATTCAGATTCAGATTAATATAGCAGCAAGCCACTATTTGCTATGTAAAGATAGTGGAGTAATGTCTACAACTACTACGCTCTACACTGCTCTCATACGGCAGTAAAATATGACAACCAACTGCGGCGTCACACCCGGCCTCTGGTTACGCCACGGGTTAACACTGTTAGTTCTGTCAGCACTGTGTGTTGCAGCTGTTTTGCGCTGTTTGCGCTGTGAGCACTATTAACTGCCATGTTGAGAGCCGTTAAGAGGCAATAGAAATACTTTCAATTTCAAATTTACCACTATTAAAGTAAGGCTGTTTGTAAATTACCCAACATAGACTTGTGATTCTTTTTGCTTGATACAATAGCTATTAAAAAGTGACCACTCCCTTTTAATTCTGTGGAAGCTCATTTAGGATACAGCAGCATGCTCTAACAGCGCAATTATATGGTGTGAAGAAGAGCCACGTGTATAAAGCTGTATTTATGGGCGACAATAATTGCTCAACAAATTGTCTGTTCATTGATGATGGACCTTTGCAGTCATTATTCCCTAATTGAATTTTGTGAGTGTGAATGATTACATTTAAAAACAGAAGAGAGTAGATTTTTAATGCATTGTATTCATGTGTGTTCTGTATGTGTGTGTGTGTGTGTGTGTGTTTCTGTCAGTATGCATGTTTGAGCAGTCAATAATCAAATATCCCTCTTTCCCTCCTGGGCTTTCTCACTGTATCTTGTTTTGTCTCTTTCTCTATCAGAATCTGCTTTAAGCATCTCAGCGGTGGCTTTAGTTGCGGTGGAATCGGCCTATTTAGGTTTTGGTCGCACTTCGTCCCCGCTCTGATATTGATGAATTGACTTCATAAAGCACTGAGGCAGCACACTCTGTCGTCAGTAATCAATGCCCACTTCCATTCTTTTCTCTTCATTTGAGGAGGCGTCTGCAGCTTTCCCACTGCAGAGCAGATGAGCCCGGGTCTTTGGGGAAATGCCCTCTAAACTAGTGTCCTTTCCATGAAGTCTGACACATGCAAATTGAACAAATTTAACAAGATTGTCAACAAAAACATCACATCTCACTCTGACCGCCCCCCATCCGTTGCATTAAAACAGAATGGCCAACTTCAAGGCTTTTTCATCTGAGCAGAGGACATTCATCATGCAGCTCTATGACAGATGCCTACAAACAAATTGTATACGATTACATAAAGCCACTAAAGCACTTTAGTTAGGTCAAGGTTAATACTTTTGTTTATTAATAGAAATGCATTAGAGATGGATATGCACTTGTTAAGGGCAGTTTTACCAATTGCGGCAGTGATGATTCCACAGATCAGTAGTATCAGTATCCAGTAGGAGTTATCTAACTACCTTATCTTCAACTCTCAATAATAGGGCTTTACAATACATGATTTGTGCTGTTTTGTTCTAGCATTCCTAGTAAACAAAATTTTCTGTACATTTTTAGAGCTAACAATGATTGACATTTTGAATAACTTGTATATTATTTTCTTCACTTAAGCACATTTAGTCTATAAAGTTTAAGTTTAGCCACGCTAGCTACCTAAAAATGCCAGTGGCGTTACTATGAAGCGCAGGTCCATTCAGGTCCATTTTTATACTTTTGTCAAGTACTCTGGTTTATGAAGAAACATCTGCAAGACAAATGGCATTCTAAGGCGATACAAATGTCACATTAGACTTGCTAAACATCAGCATGTTAAGCATTGCCCCTTGTGAGCATGTTAGTGTACTGATGCTAGCATTTAGCTCCGAGCACTTCCGTTCTTCATAGAGCTGCTAGCGTGGCTGTGGACTGTTAATGATTATTTTTCTGTCAGTCAACTAATGAATTCATTGACTAATCATTTTACATTTCAGTACCGCTAAACTGATGACTTTGATGGCCTTGTGAGGTAAAAAAAACAAAAAACACACGAGGGAAGAATTTTCAGCAGATGCTGGCGTATCAACAGCTTGTCCATATTCCTTACACAAACACTTTGGTTGACAGTAGATCTTTTGATTCAGCCGGTTCTTGAAAACAGTTCAACCCCCTTTCGTCTTCCCTGGCCTTTACTTAAAAGAAAGTATTTTTTTTATGTGGGATCCAGTCTGCAGTACACACAGTGCCACTCGGGAACTGGCTCATCGCTGCTTGGACCAGGATCTGTTCAAAGTGTGAAATGCCTATGCCAAAATAAATCCAGCGGCATTGAATAATTTAATTGATGCTTATTATAGATAGCGTTCAACTCCCACAGATTTTACAGGCTCGCTAAGCCTGACCCCAGGCGCTGGGAAAAGGCTCATCTGTGTCACTTTGTGATGGGTTGCCTTGCGTCTGCATTACCCGCTTTCTTGCTCACTTCTCTTACTTCACATGAGTCACAGTTGGGATGTTACATTAAGGACAGTGTTGTTGAAATGAATGACTGTAATAAGTTCTACAAGTTAAATTAAGACTATCAACCAAAGGCTCAAATTCACAAAGAGATTGGTCCAAAACTTTTGGTAGTTTCCATATAAATCATCATTATCCACATTATCCATAATTGAAGATATTTCTGCATAACCAAGTCCACAAATGCCAGTATTTCTTCAATAACACAATTTGCATGACATTATGTGCTGCACAGGTGATGTGTGGTCCTCATTCACACTCGGTGAATCTGGGCCTCAAGCTACAACAATATATTTGAGGAGTACATCTATGCTGATGAGGAGAAATGGATTTTGTACATTTTTGTACCTCATGATCTTGTAAAAGTCCACCAGCTATATTTTCTGGAAGTATTTAAAGATATCACTCTGCTTCTTTTCCAAGATGTCTATAGATACTTCATGACGCCAGTTTAAATGAAGTGATCATTAAGCACAAAAATCTTACAAAATCCATTTGAATGCCTATGATTCTGTTTGTAATTTTCTAAACTACTTCTCCTTTCTCCTTCTCTGCACAGCGATCCAAAATTGCAGTGTATGAGAAGATGTGGTCATACATGAAATCCGCTGAGCCCTCAGTGTTTGTTAAGACCACACCCGATGGCGTAGCCCGGGTACGAAAGTCAAAGGGCAAGTTCGCCTTTCTCCTCGAGTCCACCATGAACGAGTACATCGAGCAGCGGAAGCCCTGCGACACCATGAAAGTGGGCGGAAACCTTGACTCCAAAGGATACGGTGTGGCGACGCCCAAAGGCTCAGCATTAGGGTGGGTGGAATATTATAACAATATCCTCCATGTTGTTATAGTATTCCACCTACCCTGATGTCCCCCTGTTGTCATTCTCTTCTCTTCCCCTTCTTGTTTATTTATGGACACAGAGGTAACGGTAGTATGCCTTTCAATGCACTTGGATACAAAGGTTAAATGATAAGCAATGTTTACTTTTTATATTTTATATATGTGATAAGAGTTGCTAATTTCCAGTAGAAGAACCAAGCCCAGATAAGGTTAAAGCTAACGATCATTTCATATATATGTCTCTCTTTCTGTGGCTTTTCTCTCTCCTTCGATCTCTCCCTCTGTCCCGTGTGCTGTCCTACCTGACTGTTGTGTTGTCACTTTTAATTTAACAGTTCAATGGTTTTTCAATTTAGCCTTTAAAAGCTGCGCTGTCACTTGTGACGAATGTTAATTGCATGATGTTTGTTGTTGTTACTTTTCTTCTCAATGACAAGTGTCCCCATCCCGCACACTTCAGTTCTAAACTACGTAACCCTTCATGCCACCTTTTCCAAGATTTAACACTGTCTTAACCTTATATGAGCCTTTTTCTTATCTCTCCACATATCTTAAATTCTTGAACAATTTGTCCTTTCCTAGACCATTCTGATTAACCGATTCTGTGCATAAGCCCCTTGCTTTGACGGTGGTAGTCTCACTACCATTACCTATCATTATGATGCTTAGTACAATTATTACTTTGCATTAGATTTCTCACGGACCTGTGCATTTTCTTACAAGTTATGTTTTATCGTTTCAAGAAATGCTGTTAACCTGGCAGTTTTAAAACTGAATGAGCAAGGCCTCTTGGACAAATTGAAAAACAAATGGTGGTACGACAAGGGAGAGTGCGGCAGCGGGGGAGGTGACTCCAAGGTCAGCCTCGATGTCACCACAATCGGGTACCATAGTGCAGAGTAATCGGCAAGGCTGTTACGATAACTCAACCAAAACCAAACCAACTGTCCGCCCCCAATTCAACCTGCTGCTGTCCCACGGTAGATTACCAAATTAACTGTTAGCCTGACCAGACGCTTTAACAGCTCAGATCAACTAAGGAGCCTTTGCATAGCTGACATAAAAAGTGATATTTGTGGTTATTGAGTCTGTAGTGTGCATAGAAAGAGAATTAAAAAAGCAGTTTTCTTTGAGATGAATGGACATTTTGAAAAAAAGGGAGATTGTTAGATGAATGTGGCTGCCCTGCAGTTGTGAAAGGTTGAGCTTTATTTATTCACCCTTACACATGTGTAGGGTAGAACACCTAGTTGCAGATGATATTAGGGCTTTGTCTAGGTAGCTTTGACAGTTTGAGTAAAACCAGTTGATGAATTCATGTGATTCAAGAAGACGTCTTTAAGTTTGCCAGTGATTCAATATTTTAAATTGAAAAAGGCCAAAACGTCCAGCCTTCCCTCCTGAAGGTGAAGTTTGCTAAAATACACGGCTTTGTAGTACGTCATCGCACAGCTGCTTCACATCCACGACACTGGCCCAGAACCTGTGA
The DNA here is from genome assembly GCF_027596085.1 of Anoplopoma fimbria. Taxonomy (NCBI): domain Eukaryota; kingdom Metazoa; phylum Chordata; class Actinopteri; order Perciformes; family Anoplopomatidae; genus Anoplopoma; species Anoplopoma fimbria. The sequence goes on along the minus strand of NC_072452.1, from coordinate 9,992,516 downwards.
GCTCGAAAACCTCAAAATGGCTGCCCATCTGAGGCCGACAGGGAAGCAAGGGGAACAGCTGCGTCTTGAGGGGACTAAGCATTACAGGCAAACGTGAGAATTCTAATTAAACAAAATACAAATGATTTCTGTTTAATGAGTCACCTGATAAACCACCTGTGGTTTGGTTCCACTACATGCAGTTCCTACCCCCAACCCTTTAACAACACAGCTGTGACCCTTTTGACCACCTGATCTCTCCCTCTTCTTCTATGGTTAAATGATGAATGATTTTTTTTATTTCCATTGTGGAAGCTAATGGTGCAAATTGTGAAGACCCACTCTGCCAAGAAGACATTATGTTACTTAGATCATGTGCCATGAAGAATTGTGCTATTTTCTCTAGATCACATATAAGGCAGCAGCATTCTATTCTTTACACTGCAGGTCAATTTAGGAACAAATGAAGCTGTCGGCACAAATGTGATGATATAGATCAGGTAATTGGTGAGATTGCAGACAAGCTGCAAAGGTCCCGTGGACTGCAGACTCTGTCATTACAGCCTTAATGCCATTTGTCATGGATTGGCCAAGCCCACAATGAACGGTTAAGCTGCATTACATTACATTACATTACATTACAGTCATTTAGCAGACGCTTTTATCCAAAGCGACTTACAGGAAGTGTATTCAACATAGGTATTCAAGAGAACTACTAGTCACCAGAAGTCATAAGTGCATCTCCTTTCTTAAACAAGCATCTCAAAGCATAAGCCAGAGCAAAAGTATAGTGCAGAGGCAAGATACTACGAAAACAATAATTGCAACAGACTAATCCGAATATAGTAAGTGCTACAAACTACTACGAATAGGATAAGTGCAGTAAACAAATACAAATTCAATAATAATAGCTGCAGCCAGTCATTTTTAAAATAGCATGACCACAAGAGGCTGCATGACGCATAGATCAAATAATGTCAAACAAAAAGCCTGTGGTTGATTTCTGAGAGGGATATTTTGTTTAAATGTCACATTTTCCAATGTTTGCATTGCTAACATTGCTGTGTTCTGTAGTCACTGAGCTCAGGAGGCCTCCCTGTGCTACTGATGCTCAGGAGCCATTTGAAAAGCATCTGTCTCTTGTGCTGCCATCGATCTTTGATCATGCACAGGTATGTACTGTCTGTTTCCTGGCTTGTTGTGGCTCCCCAGGACTCAGTAGAAAAGGCCCTATTAGGTAGAATAAAGCTGCCCGGAGCACTCCGCTCCAAACAGGGTGTCGCTTGGCCCCATCCCACTCACAGCTCCATGTTCCAACAGATATCAGGAGATGCACATAATCATGCACACAGCTGTATGCACGCCCTCACACACACGCACACACACACACACACACACACACACACACACACACACACACACACACACACACACACATACAGTTAGCAGAGCTCTGTCTTGCCCTCAGGCACAACACAGTGCAGCCTAGATTGAGTTTCAGACACAGAGCATGTTACAGGGTAATTGCATTGTTAATCAATGTCTCTCTGAGCCGAGACAATGGTCTGGTCTTCACAGTCCGTTTCTCCAGATTGGCTTTGAGGGATATACAGTGGTGTAATCTTCTCTCAGTGCATTATGCATTGCATAAGTCCCCTTAGGGGACATTGTTCCCAGGGAGCGGTCAGGTCACTCATTTCTCAACGAACTATTTTTCTTAGCTTTTCTCTTTAACACAGGGAGATTGACGAGAACCACAAATCATTCACTGTAATGGTATCACTACAAAATGTTTTTTTTGCAAAAGTAATTTAGTGCTTTAAACTATTATGATAATTTATGGTTACATGCAGTAGTCGGACGTCTTATAGATATCAAACGGCACGAAAACAGCTGTGTCAGACATTAGATTATGCAGCTACAGGCAAATATGAGAGGAATTATTCCACTGATACTTTTGAGCTTAGTCCTGCAGCTCCGTGCCGTTTGGTTGGGACACACTCATCTGACACTAATCTGGCGTAATTGGGAGATAAAGTTTTTCTTAGCGATATTTCCGGATAGAACACGTAGGAATTAATTAAGCTTTCACTTTTGGGCATAGTTGCTTGGATATGAAATTGGTTGTAATACCTTCAGAATTGATTGTTGTCGTGCTGGTGCTATTAGCCATCGTAGGATTAAGCTGATATTGTGGAAGAAGAAGGGTAGCGTCCATCACTTAGATTTCTCTGTCTGTTAAGACAAAGCTCCTGTTTGACTGAACTTGTTAAATGCTGTTCAGAAAGCCCCTGTGATCCATTACCCGTCCCCAAACAAATTAACCCCAGTCATTTTTGGTATTCATAGACTTGCAGATCGTACTTCCAGTACCTGCTCGTCGCCCTGTTAACAGCGTCTGCCGATTACTCAAAGCGATATGGGCAGGTCCTGGCTTTAGACTAGGGGTTATAAAGGTAATAGGTAGAATGCCTGCTCTCTGTGATGATGTCATAGCCAGGAGCCCTGCTTTATCGCTTTGTAAAGTATGTAGTAGTTTAAAGTTGAATAACATAAAATAACATAATATAATGTTATTTATGTTATTTCCCACGTGAAGAACTCCTGTAAACCTTGCAGTATTGAAACTCAGTGAACAAGGCATCTTAGACAAGCTGAAAAACAAATGGTGGTACGATAAGGGTGAATGTGGAACCAAGGACTCTGGAAGTAAGGTCAGTCGCTGCAGGTCTTTTGTACTGATTCCAAATTGCATTTTGACGTACTGTTCATATGCAAGACAAGACTTTTCTCAGACATCTATATAATACATTTTTGTTTATTTGCTACACATAATTATTTTTTCCTTTTTTTAGTACTTTTTCAGCCACAAACTGTCACACAGTTCACATGTGGCTTCAACACAAGGCGCTCTTTCCCCAAATTGATTTTTTTTCTTTTTATTGCAACAGAAAAGAGACATTTTTTGATGTAATATAAAATGCAGAAACTCTCTTTTTGTGAGAACTGTAAGGATAATAATGTGGGGGAAACTGCCAAAGTGCCTTTTTAGATACACGATTTCAATTGAATCACATCAGTTGTTGATAAATGCTATTTTTGCTCATTTCCACTCTTGACATTCATGATACGTTGACCATTATGCTGCTGTTCCTATTTACCAAACTGTTAATGAAAATTTGATTTATTTGTGTTGTTACTAGTTTGCATCGAGATGTGTCTATTAGATTCTCTGGCCTCCTGTGGTGTGATGAACAAGCAAAGCCTCTTATTGTGATGAGTTACTCAAATTCAACTTCTCTAGGCGGCGAGAGCCCCGCGGGGTGTCCTCTTAATCTTGTGGTTGCTCGGAGTTGAGGTTAGAGGCTCTGTTTGCACATGGCAAGAAGTCTGGGAATGTAATAAACTCACTATTTAACCCTCTGAGATACAGTCGAAGCCTCAGATCACAAGTTAGGGTTCGTAGTTAGCTTTATGATATTACCATGCTCATAGGGTTAAACTGCAAATAGTAAAACTCTAATGAACAAATTTTTTATGAATATGTTTGGTAGTTAAGCAGCAGCAAAATGGTTGGATCTTTAGTGTTTTCTTTTTTTAACTTTAATAGAAGTTCTCATTCATCTATTATGAATTTGACTGTACTGTATGACAATGTTGCCATGAGAGTTATACGTACATGTCGCCAAGAGGATAAAATAAAATAAAAATTAAAAAAAGATAGGGATTTTCAGAGCTGTCGACCTATGCGATACTGACCAGCTTCCTTACATGGTCAAGATCAGAAGCCATTTTACATACATGTAGTGGAGGGAAGGGAAAACTCTACATTCACCAGCAGAAAGAGCATTATGAGTTGGCTTCTTTCTCCTTAGTGGAGAATGGTTTTACTATGGCTGTCTTAAGTTCCTTCCAACTTTGTGACAACCATAGGAAAATCAGTTCAGTCCGAAATTCTAGCCTTAGCACCCCATTACATCTTTAAATTTGTGGTTGCTTGTAGCTGTTAGTGTCCATAATCTGCCATACAAGTAAGATAGAGTATGATGATGTACTAGAGCAGTTTAAGTCAAGGCTATGTGAGGCTCAGTTTAAAGGATGCAGGCTGTGTATTGTTCTGCTGCCCTTGCAAAACTCTTAACTGTGTTCTTCACTTTCCCCCAGGACAAGACAAGTGCTCTCAGCCTAAGCAATGTGGCTGGTGTCTTCTATATTCTGGTCGGAGGGCTGGGGCTGGCCATGATGGTGGCTCTGATAGAGTTCTGTTATAAATCACGGCAAGAAACCAAACGGCTGAAATTGGCCAAGAATGCCCAGAATTTTAAGCCGGCTCCCCCGACCAACACCCAGAACTTTGCCACATACAGAGAAGGCTACAACGTGTACGGAACCGAGAGTGTTAAGATCTAGAGGTACGATGCCTCCGCTTACTGTCCGCAGCGTCCCCCAGGCGCTGTGGCAGATGAATCATTTAGCTTCCCGTCCTACCAGTGAGTGAGCAATCTTTTGCATGTGTTGCTGTGGGGCTGCTGGTTGTGAAATTGTTTACGGATGTCATGTTGGGCACAACAGAACACACATGCCCACTCAAATACAAAACCCCGAGATATTGTTTCTGCCTTGCGACGTATAGCTGCATGGGTAGTGCCTCAGGCTACATGAAGGTTTCAAAACACAACCGTGGCGATTTACCAGATACACAGTGCAAATTCATGGAACTGTTGAGTTATTCTGCGTTGCGTGCATTTAACAAGTTAATATGTGTTTTATTCTGTGACTTCATTTGGATCTTTAAAGGGTCAGTTCTCCCAAATGACCCAAAAAAACCCATTCTCACTTAACTCTAATTGTATCTTGACATACAGATATATTTAGTTTTACCTGCACAAGTGCTGACATTTCCTCTATCTCAATACAGTAGAAGTGAACGGAATTCAAGTTGTGGTGCTCACAGTAATAAAGAAAATGTGTTTTTGTGGCCACTTGGGGGCAGCGTAACAAGCTGTAAATACATAATTTACATATAATTACTTTATAAAGTTTATATGGCCAAGTTGTTAGTAAAAAGTTGACACCTTCAGTGGCCGCAGGTAACATTGGCATAACCCAAATAATCAGACTGTTTTGGTGTCCATCAACTCCTGAGGGAAATTTCTGCCTCTTAAGCTGCTAAATGCGCACCTATGTTCACCAGCTAGTTGCTAATTTTATTTTTAATGTTATTTTGTGCTGGGCAGGCAGTATACAGTCATTTATTAAAGCTTAAAAATAACTGGCTACTAAATCTGAAAACATTTAGGAGAGCAGTAAGAGTGAATCAAAACTGTAAAGCTGCAAGACAGCAAACCAAAACAGTGAGCTAAAAGAGGCTAAAATGCTCCATAGTGATGAAGGGAACTGAAGAGTTGGGTGATATTTCTCTGTGAGTTTGCCACTATGAATGACCCCTTTCACATTACTTGTAGTTACATAAAGTAACCCATTTTTTATATAAACATGTTGATTAGCTATTGCAGCTTTGTAAGGTTCAGCAGTTTCCTTTTTAAGAAACAAACCTGTTCCTCTGAATAAACCACAGAGCACACTGTGAACTGCTTTCATAAGGACTATTTCTTCTGTAGAAACTTATTAGGTAGTTCCACTGAAAGCTCACTAGAGGTAAGAGGGAATGAAAACAATATCTCTATACGGCAGTTCTACGGCACTGAACTAAACAAAGGGGACCCTGAGGAGTACGCTGTTAAATAAATTGTTAGTTTTGTTTTTGATTGGATCGATCGCATATGTGTTCTGTTGCTTCTACTGAAACGCCAAGTGTGATACGTCTGTTTACAGATGCACAGCTGTACAACAGAGCAACAGAATTTAAAAGCCCGGGAAACATATTGAGATTAGTTACATGAGAGACTTCTGTATTTGTTCATTTTTGTCTGTGCTCTTCTCACTGGTTTCAAGTGGGCGGCACTCGACTGAAAAAAAAAAAAAGGCCACATACGTCAAATTTGCTAACAGTTGTTGGGTTGTTTGCTTATGTTGCCGGTGCTGTCAATCAAATCTGATCAAACCACCAACACAGTTCTGGTGAAGCAGCGCTGAGTTTTTCAGTTTTAAACTCTGAGAAAAACATTGAATTTGAAATCATGTTTTCAGGGGCTTTTAAAAAATTTAAGTAATTGTTATGTCGCTTGGATGACAAGTAATACTTCAACTAAAATCAAACAAAATCAACACATTCACTTATTTCTTTAAATGCATTTTGAAGTTGAAATGTTGAAGTTGACATTTTCCATTCACAGTCATATGCAGATATAACTTTTATTTCTTACCAATCAATATATACCTCAACTCTTCCCATGTTTGCTTGTGCTCCGTATGTCCACACAGGTTTAGGAAACATTTCCATTGTCCCTTACAACTGTGACTGAACATCTATAAGAAAAGGACAGGATCACGAGGATTGAGCTCCAAGCCAAATCCTCTTGGGCGGACACGGCACGATAATCTGCAATGACGACACGACTGGACTGGACTGGTCACGGGAGGAGCCGCTGCGGTTCCCCCCTCCCCCCCTCTCAGTGCCTTATGGAACTCCGAGTCCAATCAATGCAACTCATTCACAATGATATTGCTTTTTGCTTGAAACTCATACAAAACAGAAGAATGGTGCAGTGATTGAAATATATAGATCTATATATATATATATATATATATATATATAAAATACATTTGACATGTTACAATGAATGAGAGAACTAAAGCCATCCTTTGCAACCCTAAGCACACTTTGAAGTGCCAGAATGACGACGAATCTTATATGACAAGTGTCTAATTGGTTTCTTGTAATCAATACGATCAGATTACTCTTCATCCTTCTGCTGCCAGATTTTCACTGGTTATATGTGTTCAAATCATTTTATTAGATCTATTCAGTGCACTGTAAGACACTGGTAAGTAGACTATAGCTTTTATACTGCTGTGAGTCACTTATAGTGACCTTGTACTCGTTTTAAAAGACAGATCGATCTTATGGAGCGAGATGCCATTCAGCCCAAAACAATTACACGTGTGTTGTTTGTACTCTAAACTCTGGTGCTGCTGCCACAGTCTTCTGAACGTTTAATGGGACTCATGAAGATGAGATAATGATCTGGTTTGGCTTTTACGCACTAGAGAACCAGGTCATAATTCGCACTTCCAATACTGCCAAGAGTGGGTTTTGTATGACAAATAGTGTGTAAAGCAAAGTATTCAAGCTTGAGTAAATAAGAAAAATTATGTTTGCGATCTCCAGTTTGTAAAATATCAAAGGAGCAATGACTCTCTGAGGTTTGTCTCTTTTCAAACAGTCTTTCCCTGAAGTCTAGAGTCATTCAAGTCTTCTGTACATGAAAGTAAAACCAAACAAAAAGGGTAATTCAATTGTAGATTAACTGCAATCCAATTAAAGGATAACAGTAATGGCTTTTAAACTGTAGTATTTTGGATTACCTTACCATTTTCTTTAACAATTGCACATTTTACAACAAGCTGTGGTCTGCTTTTAATTTGATTTCATTTAATGAGCATTACAGTGTTTGGTGACTTCACTTAGTAAATTAAATTGAAAAATATATGAATACAACGGAAAATAGATTTATACAAGGTTATACCAGGGAGAGCCCTGAAGCTTAGCACATTTCCATATTGCTGTAATCATTTCCTTTCTTTCAAAAAAGACTGTGATTCCATAGGATTTAGGAAGATAGTTATCTAATCACCTGAAACTATGGGCAGATAGTTTTATATATATATATATATATAAAAAAAAAAAGAAACTGATAATGTGAAAAAAAATAAAGAACGAGCTGAGAAAAACGTGTACATTTAGATAAATGAGAAATATTTATATTACATGATGAAAGACTGGTTTTCCCTTTTTGGTTGTTTTTTTCTAAGAAATTGCATGTGAATTCAGTGATGCTTGAAGAGCTCTGCTACTCACAAACCGACCTTGGGTCAACCTCCAGCCCTGGTTATTCTTTTGTGAATCAGTTTCACCTCTTTTTCTTTTTTGTATACGCCTCACCTTTCTGCAACAAAAAAAAACACATTAAATCGCCGGGCGTAGTAGTGGGTACAAAAGAGCAAGAGATGCATGCTTAATTTGCTGAACCTCGTTAGTGAGGGCGCTGTACAGAGAATTTTAATACATTTTGTAAATAAAATGTACAGAAAGGATTCGGTGTCTTTGTGTGATATCATTTCATAACACTATCTAATAAAAACACTGCTGAGGATTTTTGAGGCCTGCTGCGGGGCTCTGGTTCATCACACAGCATAGTTTAGCTCCGGTATGGCGGAGTATTGGTAGCCCCCTACAGACAGATATACAAAGTAATAGGTCCAATATTGAGCCATTAGTCTGTGGAAGTGTGTGTGCATGTTTCCGATCAATACTAAGCACCATCTGCTTCACTCCCGCTCCCCTGCCTTGCATCAGCTGATTGAGGGCTCCATTGACAGCTTCATCTGGCATGTGATCTTTCTCTCTCTCTCTCTATATAAGATGTGACACAATCAATAATGTATTATCATAACCACCAACATACTGTACACGGATGCTGTGTCGCTTACAATTCCGGCAAGTCAGAAGCTTAAAAAACTATATTTTAGGGAGGACGTATTCCTCAGGATTTGCTTAAGTAGATACAGCAAAGGGGACAGTTAATCATTTAAACCCTGCTTATTCCCACAGTGTAAATTCTCACATATAGGCTGACAGTAAATGAGCACAATGCTCAATAGATTGCCCAGACGGTCTGTGTCATTTTACTGGTCTCTGGGTCTGCATTGTGTGGTTAAATGAATTCCTCCTTCCAGAGATCCAGCCTGCCACAGCTCAAATAACAAATCCAACAAACATGGCAAAGGACCAGTGTTTTGTTTTTTCCTCTTTCATTTTTTGGATGCAGACACTATGATTTAGGATTTATTCACTGCACCAGTCCTATAGAACAGACTCGGTCTGTATGAAATGCTACTGTACGATCCAAACAACCCATTTCTGACAAAGCATGAAAGGATATTGCTTTTTTGTTCTTCCTTTGCTTCACTGCCTTTCCTTTTGTGCCATTTTTTTTTTCTTTGTTATGCCTGGACTGCTTTCAAACAGGAACAAGACAACGTGGGGGGAGTGGTGCGCGAGGATGGCACTGCACTGCAGTACATGATGCTCGTGAGACTATTCCCTGGAATTAGTTTACTCACCTATAAGAGGGTGACACAGTAGCAGTGTTTGTCCTGCAAGAATGGGAGATAAAAAGAGGCACCCAGCAATTAGGAAGAATCCTTTCATTGAGAGAGTGACACAAGGAAAGGATCTGTTAATCTAATCACAGGAGCAGCAGGAGAGCTCACTTCCTTCCACCAGAGGACAACTAATCATCCAACATGCATGTGTCGAACTGTGCGACTGTAGACGGGCTCGTCGTGCTCGCTGTCTCTTCGGGCCTGTGGCTGTGAGAGCTAATCTGATCTAACATGGGCTCTGTCAGTAAGGGGAGGATGGTTATATATATATGTGTGTGTGTGTGTGTGTGTGTGTGTGTGTGTGTGTGTGTGTGTGTGTGTGTGTGTGTGTGTGTGTGTGTGTGTGTGTGTGTGTGTGTGTGTGTGTGTGTGTGAGAAGAAGGGAAAGAATGTGTGCGTGAGAGAGAAAGAAAGAAAACTCAAAAAGGCTGAAGGAGGACATGTCATGGGGAGGATACTTTGATTACCGCCTCAGAAGAAGAAGAAAAAAGAAGCTTTCTGGTTCACCAGCTCCCTCACTTTGCAGCGTACTGCAGTCTTTCACCGTATCGCTCTCTCTCACTCTCTCTCTCTCTCCAAGGACACAATGAATAAATCAGATTCCAACTCAGTTGTTCCATTTTCCTCTTTTCTCCACTTTAGCTCCTCAGCTATCTTCGAGTGCACCTGGAGAGACCTGCACTTGACATTCAAGCTCCGTTGACATTGATCAGCTCCCCAAACATGTACCCTATCGTGTAAAATGATACTTCAAAGAAATCTAAAGCGAGGAATCTCTGTCTGTCCATGTGTGTACATGGGCTTGTCCTTTGTATATCTGGAGAACCGTTCACTCAATCTACTTCACACTTGGGGAGGGGGGGGACAAAAGGAAGTGGAGGGTTGAAGTTGGTGTAATGAGTCCAGATGGTGGCACTGTCACAACTGAATTTCATTTTGGCCTGTGACTTTTTAACTTTTTAACTTTTTAAGTCAAGACAACAAAAGTCCAGTCAAGACAAATCTACCACATAGGCGCTCTACCTCGTGATTAGCATGAATAAGCGATAACTATATATATGAACCGGGGCCCAACATTTACTATTTTAACATCATAATCCTAACATGAAAGATGTACATTTGCCATCTTTTGTCAGCATATCTCCGATTTATGCAAAACCCCAGTTCTTCAGACGGTGACTAATGCAGGTATGACTCAGAAACCGTGCAGATAGCGAGAGGATATCCTGTTACTGTTTGACAAAACCTGAACGGGCAAGACTCATGATTCGACTTTGAACACAGCTTGATTGCTGGCGATGGATATGCCAGATCTGGCATCTGCAGAGACAGCTGTCCTTGTGGGAGTTTGGTGCACCAGAGATTCAGGGTCTAAAGTTAATAGAGAATGAAGGCTGCGATACACAAAACAGATTGTTCTGACACCAAAAACACAAGAGAGGTCGAATGAGAATGGCAAGGGCCGCTCAAAGCTTATAGGCAGACTACATTAGTGGCAGCTCAGAACATAAAAGGCACCTTGTCCAACAACACCTGAACATTACTTGTAATTAAAAACTATTGTTTTGCATGTGGACTTCTTCATGGCTGTCTCTGTCATCCTTGAATACTAAAAACATTACCATTAACGATCACTAAAGAAGTTAGTCTACTAATCATTTCAAGATAAATAAAGAGAAGATGTTATGGAGTAGAAGAAGTGACATGAATAGGAAAGACTCATGTACAGTATAAGTACCTCAAATTTGCACTTAGTATTTGAGTAAATGTTCTTTACATTCACTTCAACCAGGGTTAGGAACTTCTTCAATGTTTAGTGTTTAGCAGTGTTTAGCAGTGGATTAAAGATGCTTCACTTCTTGCTCTATAACATATTGTAAGAGTTGTCTTCACTTCCCCTCCAGCTGCCTCAGTGATACCCCCAAGGTCATCATTTCCTACATTTCTCTTATTTCCATCCCAAAAAAAGTGGAATTTGCGCTCAAGGAGGCTTTATAGAACATGTTGAACCTGTTGCTCAAAACACAAAATATCTTGTGGCTGCATTACATTATTGATTGTGGAGTCTCTGTGGAGAAGATGGTATGTCCTCCTCTGCAGCAATGATTTCTCTCAGCATTAGTGTAGAAAGCCTTTGCTCTTTGATTCTGAGGGACAAACAGTAAATCCTGACGGTTAAACATTGCTGTCTGATTGAAGGATGTTGGTGCTGTGCTGTGAAGTCATCGTTTTACATTACAGTTTTCTCTTATCCATAACACAAAATAATAATAATAATAAAAAAACATTAGTAACACCCTTTTTTATAGTATCCACACTACGTGTTTTAGAGACCACTATAATGCAATTTAAAGTCTATAGAAGGACATTTTGGAGTTTTTATGATATTATTTGTTTTCAAACTTCTTCCCTTTCTTATACTTACAATTGCTCCTCAGCGGGACTTCTTTAAATCACCAGGTTGGTATTTCGATCCTCCTCTCCTCATGTCCACATGTCTTAGTGTCCTTGAGTGAGATACTGAACCACAAGTTGCTCCCTGGGTGATTCACAGTAGCCCACTGTTCCTAAAATGACGGTTCAAATGCAGAGGTCACATTTCATGTGCCTGACGATTAAATAAAGTTTAAGAAGCATCTGTAATGTTTTAGACTATTTAAAAGTATTCATGATAAAAAATGATCTACTTAAGATCCAATTAGGTTTATGACTTCTTGAATATTCAGCCACCTCCATGTTTTATTTTGTATACATTAAACTAACAAGACATAGCATGTAAAAAAGGGCTTTTGAGTTCCCAGTTTTTGTCCTAATGTAACTGAAGTAAATGTGTTAAAATAGAAATGAATAAAGTTTTAAACAATTGAACTACTGAATTACGTTTTACCGTAATGCTTTTATTTCTGTTATGAGACAATACAGTTATGATCAATTTGTCAAATATTTAGTTTCACCCATTCCCATACCTCACTAGAATTAACCGGAAGTTTTGCAGTGCAGTTTGCCAGCGCGAGGGGAAGTCAAGTCGGCGATGCCGCGAGGGAGTCATCCCGAGTTGCCATGTTGAGCTAGAAGTTCTCAAGAAAGATGAGCTTCAAAAGAGTTGACAAACTTTAGCAACTAAGCAGTTGAAGTCGAGCAGTTATTAGATGACAGTGAAATGGTTTCCTGCAGAAGCCTGGACGCACCGGAAAACGTGGCCCCTGAAACAGCTGGATGAACCATCTGCATTGAGGTAGGATCATGCCAGTCACCTGGATTGGTACCAGCTCAAACATATAATACACTTATAGTGAACTCTGACTCAACAGACTCTGACAGATCTGATCAACATCTGAAATGAATTTTAAGTTTACTTTGACAGATTTTCCCTGCGGTCATATGACACTGACTTGAAACTGTGAACAAATCCCATATAAGGACAAATACGTATTATGACTTAAGATCATCCCCAAACCAAGCACTTAGCCGTTGCCATGTGAGTGTGGGGCTAACTACAACTAAACACTAAATAAGACCTCTTTAAGCAACCAAAATGTTATAATTAAATGCATGAACTGAAACACACTGTGAGAGAATTAAAGTTGTTGGATGAAAATACGGAGAGCTCCCAGACAGGATAACGCTGTGGTAGCGACCTGTCAATCACAAGGTAGCCACGCCCTAAAGCATAACCTGTCTATTTGACTCAAAAAACTTCATTTATTAAATGAACATTATACTGTTTTGAAGAAGTCTTAAAAAGTAGTGATTGAGACCATAAACAAATGTTTAAAATGTTTACTGAGGGAATGAATCAAGTAAGAAGTAGGTTCATTTTCTGATAGACTTCTATACAACCAGACTTCATTTTGCAACCAGAGGAGTCGCCCCCTGCTGGCCAGTAGAGAGAATGCACGTTTAAGGCACTGCCACATTGGCTTCAACCCGGAAGTTGTCGGCTGATTACACTAAGCTAAGCTAACCAGATGCTGGCTGTAGCCTTATATTCAATGGAAGGGTATGAGAGTGTAATCAATTTTGTCATCAAACTCAAAACTATTATTTTAACATTTACAACATACTTAGAGGGATTATTTTGCTGATTCATCTGAATTGTTAAACTGTCACCAAATAAAGCACCTTTGAGATGGGATGAAAAAAAAAGACATTCACAACATGGATCTGCAGGTTCTGCATAACAGTCAGAAGTCAGCGTGGACCAACATCCCTGTGGAGCATCTCTAGCATCTTGCTGAACCAACGCTTTGATGATTTCAGCTGCTCTGAATGTAAAATGAAGTACTTGCAAATTCTTAGTGAGCCATTGAGTGTATTCAACTGATTTATGGCAACTTTGATTATTCATGTAAGTAGTTATGTGCTTTCACTTCACTAACATGTGGAAGACAGAGGACTGGGCTGAAGCAACTGAAGCAGTGTTGGATCAAAAAGAAATGAACAAAAAGTAGCAGGGGTTGAAATCCTGCAGAGCTTCATTAATACGCCCCATTAGAAGTGACAAGTAGCTCAGTGTGACTTCACATCTGGACATTGCACTTCATCATTATAGCTCAGGGCAGCAGGCTTTTATAGGGAATACAGCTGAATGCAAACATTTCCCCCCTTTGAAATACAATTAATGTTTACCCAAATATATTGCACAGTTCAGACTACATTTATGAATTGAAGTGATCATCAGTCATCAGCTGCCACCACGCTGTGAGTTGTTTTGTTTTTCACTAAAGGAAAATTGCTTTGGTAACCGTCTGTTTGGGTTGTGACGGTCACTGGACTTCAGCTTTGGCTTTTAACAGTCTAATGTGTAATTCAAACATCATAACATCATAATATTTTCTATGCTGTTATAATTGCTCTCCGCCATAACAAAGGGGGATATGAGTCAGCTGTGGTCCATCCCCAAAGAAACCACTGATTGGCTTTTGATGAGAGTTCAATTGTACGCTGTTACTCAACTGCAGTTATTTCTAAATCGCGCTATTTGTCCTGAAGAGGGGGGCAATGTGAAATGTTTACTCTACTAAACTGTGGCGAATCATGTGTTCTCACATATTAAATAAACACATAAGCCCATAGAAAGGTCACTACATAATTTGTTGACTCATCCGTGAGTCATATGAAATAATGTCTGAGACTGATCTGGGCCATGTTTCCCGAAAGCATCTTGAAGCTAAGATGATTGCGTCACATGACATACAATCAAAGATGATCTGAGCCTTGAAGGAATAGTTTGACATTTTGGAAGATAAGCTTATTTTCTTTCTTGCCGAGAGTTAAACCCCTTTTACAAAGAGCAAGATTTTTAGGGCAAATAATTCACAATATTTAAAAACATATTTATTCACTCCAAAATTGATTTTCTCCTGTTTTTGTCTTCAATAAGGCATGTTCAGCCAATCCAGGGAGGTTACCCATGGCAACAGCTACTACATGGCAACGTAACCATCTTATTGACGTTTAAAAGAAGCTTGCGCTCTTGCATAAAATCTCACTCAGAATATAAGAACATGTTTTATTTTACGGTGAACGGATGATTAAGAGTCCACGAAGGTGCACAGGTGCTAGCACTAGTGCATATGTAGCCTCTACTTGTACTGTAGTTATATACATAGATCAGCCGGCCCTGTGAAGGAAAGTACTTAACTATCTACATAATTCAAAACTAGAACAGTTGTGGGTTTGCCAGTGGCGAGGTCTCTGTGGTTTTATGAATGTAAACTAAATCAGTTAGCCCATAAAGATGGAGCCTTTCCACAGTAGATCAGGGCATTTCTCTCTCTCTCGTCCAGTAGCACACTTACTTTTCACAATAGGCGCAGTTCATTTAAGAGAGTCTCTTCTCAAATGCAGGGCTTTCAACTCTGAGAGATTTTTTAAATCAATATCATAAACTTTAGACAGATTTTTTTTATTGCAAAATCTTGTTGACATAACAGGCAGACCTGTCTTTTATAGGAATTGAGGTAAATGTGAGCATACTACACAACCGGGGGAATTTGTTTTCAGTACAGTGTGTTACTCTCTGCATCACAAATACATAAATGGACAACAGTAGACAATCCTGGCATGTCAGTGTTATGTGAGGAGGGAGGAGTTCAGGGTCCTCATGGCTAAGGGAAAAAAGATGCTTGTGGAGCGTTTAGTCTTAGTGGACCGGAGCACCTCCCTGAGGGAAGGAGCTGTGAGAGGTGATGAAGAGGATGTGAGGGGTTAAATATGATCTTCTTTGCTGGCTTTACATTTCTGTTAGAATGTAAAAAAACCAAAAACAGTCCGCTGTAGTTTATTCAATGTTTGACTTTAACGAGACGTTGTTGCTTGATCCAGTTTTTTCAAGCTTTTTAAGAAAGAACAGTTGTTGTTCATCTTTTAAAGTGATGTGTTCAGTGTTAATGTGAATAACTGAGAAAAAAATGGATTCAAGTAGAGGTCAAGCCCGTTATAATAATAATAATAATAATGGGGTGACATTGAATTATTATTTATCAGCATCACAACAAGATGTTGTGGTAAAGCAGTAAAGCTCGCCTCTTGCTTGATTTAATGCCTTTTAAATTAGATCAAATTAGATAGCATTATAAAGAATGATATGCTTTTTTATAATTTACAGTGTATTACTGGAAACCTTTTGATATTAAGATCAATTTTGAATATGGTACCTGAAGGAGAAAGTAAGTTACTCTTGTAGTATTTTCGAGTAGTTTGTAAGAACTCAAGTTCACATACTTGCAGTTAGATAATACTGTATAGACTCCTCTTCTCAGCATTAGATCTGGCCAGTCT
Organism: Anoplopoma fimbria; assembly: GCF_027596085.1. Classification (NCBI taxonomy): domain Eukaryota; kingdom Metazoa; phylum Chordata; class Actinopteri; order Perciformes; family Anoplopomatidae; genus Anoplopoma; species Anoplopoma fimbria. The sequence continues at coordinate 9,976,466 of NC_072452.1, read as the reverse complement.
GTTAGAAGCTCAGTGTTTCGAAAGCAAAATGTTCTGTCAGTACCTTGACAGTGCATGACGTCCCGTCTTTGTTTTAAAATACCAGACTTCCACTACAACACCTGCAACAAAGTCGAACAAGGTGCAGGCCTAGACATTACTTGAATATCAAGGATGAGCAGAGTCAGAGAAGTAATTCACTTATTCGTTCACTGAGGCATCAGAAAACCAGAGTGCGACTGTGAATGTGAGAGTTAGAGGAAAGGATGTAGGTTTAATGTTTCTTTACATAATTGACAGTAGTTACAAGATAATAGCAGTGCTTTTGAAATTTGACAAGCCCTTGAGCAAATAAATAAGATGTACCGTCTGAAGGTGAGGATGTAATAAACAAAACCTGAATGATGCAAACAGAAAAGGATGTGCCCAACTCATTACTGTCAGAAAATAAAGTGTGTGTGTGTGTACAGCAGATGAGCAACATAGTCCGTTTCTTTGAACAGAAAGTGATGTTCTGTCACAGCCGCTCCGCTGGAACCTAATTAGAGCTCTAAAGGCAGAGCGGCTCTTTCTTGTCAGCCAGGTATGTGTGGATGTAGCTCAACACACCTTTGAGCAATCATCAAAAGTTAAATCAAAGCTCCAATTTAAATTGCTTTTCTTCGCTCCCTTTTAATGACACACACTAGGTTACAGTAGATGAGATGCAAAGTGCAAATGCCATCTGTGCTTTGTGTTTCGCATACAAAACAGTCACTAATGAATCTCATTGCAAGCACATGCATGAAAAAGAGGATCTATATCAAAGAATGTCTACATACATGAGTTTAAAAAGTCTGTTTTGCAACCATTATACAAATATACTGGCTTAGCAAGGCTGACAGCAGTCTTTTAATGATATTTTGCTTATTGCTAAAAGGCCTTCGGTTTTGAACAGTAAATTAATGAGCTGCTACTTCATTCTCACATTTGTAGCAAGTGAAGGGTGTCAAGGGGCTTTTAACCCTTACTCTAATAGAAGCTTTACAGTTCCTTATTTCAAAAGCGTCAGAGGTCATGGTAGCAGTGTTCACCAGGAAAGGTGCAGACTTGACTTTCTCTCAGCCTCAGAATTGGTTCATACTGTATATATATCATGTTGCTAAAACAGGAACATGATGTTGTTCTATAGAATGTTTACATCCTGATGTTTATGTATTCCCATGTTGTGCCAAAAACAAAAAAAACACATCCATTACTCTGGAAAATATCATTCCACATCATCTCCAAGGTGAAATCCCTGCCAACATCATGGGAAACCCTCTAAAGGTGGTCGGTGTGTGTGTGTGTTGTGTGTGTGTGTGGTGTGTGTGTGTGTGTGTGTGTGTGTGTGTGTGTGTGTGTGTGTGTGTGTGTGTGTGTGTGTGTGTGTGTGTGTGTGTGTGTGTGTGTGTGTGTGTGTGTGTGTGTGTGTGGTGAAGGGTGGGGGGGGGGGATGTTATGATGGAAACACTGCCCCAGCTAGATTCAGAGGAATTGCCGTTTTCAAGTAGAGTCATCAGCATATTTTCAAATTCAATGTCATTTCCCTCATTGACCATAACAGCAAAAACACTTCATCTGCTCTGCTGCTTGACGGGCGCTATTCAACAGGGACCGGCTGAATAGAAGCGCCGAGCCTGCAAGATGGCCTCGTCCAATCACGGTGTGCGGACAGGCGTACCAGCCCGAGAAAGAGAGAGCCAGAGCAGCGGGAGAGATACTGTTGTTCAGAAATTGCATTACAGGAATATGTGATATTACAATAGTAATAGGTCTGGCTGGTGTATTCTCCCTAAATGTCAGAGAGGCATTCTTGGTTACCTCATGCAAAGTTAAAGTGTAAAGAGTTTAGAAAATATGAGGATTTAGCTGCATAAGGTAAAATGTCACCCAGCTCACCTCACATACTATAGAGTTGCAATCTTTTTGTTTTTCCTTAACACAAAGCCTTTTCTGCACTCAGAAGGTAATGAAGAAAGAGAAGAAAATCTTCAAAGAAACAATCCTTTAGGAAAAATGTTTTACAGTGGCAAATTTATGGGATTTTTCAATTGTGTGCGCATAACACCCATGTCTTATATGGAAGGCTCTATTTGAGCCATCTCCCACAGCAATAGCTCAATTTAATAGAACAGTAACGGGATACTAGCCTAGAACACTGTTCAATTTGATTACGCAGTTCATGGGGACTGCGGACTTTGATAACGGATTGATTTATTTCGCAGGGAGCTTGAAATAATAATCCTCTGCTAAACCTTCATGGCCTCCAGGCTCAAACTTTTAATAACGTTATGAGAGAGATGAGAATGGTGCATCACTCCAGGCCTGGTGCGGCTCTGCTCAGCCGTCCTGTACAATAGGTTCTTCCCGTAGCCGTTGGTGCCTCTGCATGATGGGTTGTTTGTTTTTGTTTGTTGGAAGGCGTCTAAGCCATCCAGGATTTTGCCCTTGGGTTTATCTTAAAAGTCATATGTGCACTTAAATAGGCTGTGCAATGAATAATAGCGGTTTACAAAGACAGCACTTATTTGTAAAGGCTACACAGTCCCTGTAATAGTTGTGGAGTTGATTAAAAACCAGAAGAGAACATTGGGGGTTTAAGGCTTCACTGGCTGCAACCAAATGCAAAATTAAGAAAGGCTGGAATGAGGGCACATAAGGGAGATTGTGATATAAACAGGCTGAAACTGCCGTGAACTGCCACTGGGGGCTCATAAAAACTGAATGGAGACTGTGCTTTGTGTGAATTATTTAAATCCGTAGAGAAAAAACCATACAGATGCTGCATTCTAAATGGACGTGTGGACATGAACATAATTGCTGACATGACAGGCAACCTGAAACTATGTAAAAGATCAGTAGTAACCCAGTCAAGATTTGGTGGTTTAAAGGTGAAAAGACATTTAGGTTAAATCTGGGTACTATATTTTAGAAGACTGACAATTAAAACTGAATTTAAATAGTTAAGATTATATTTAAACATGCTGTTAGGATATGCTTCACATCAACATCAATAGTCATCAAAAGGAATGTTTCAACATTTGGGTAATTTGCCTTCTTGCTGAGATTTCGATGAGCAGATTGATACCACAGACATGAAGTCGGTATGATAAATATGAAGCTACAGGCAGTAGCTGGTTAGCCTAGCTTAGCATACTAAAAAAACTGAATGATTTATTCATGTTGATGTTGTTGGAACAACAATGTAAACCAGATAATTAAGCTGAGCAGTGGTTGTGTTAGACTCTCTCATTGTCCGTCATCTTGTTCGACAGGGTTGTAAAAATGTCGTCATAATCTATTATTACTCGTTATTTTAATTGTAATTAAAATGTTAATAATAAGACATAAGATAAAGCCACATTTAAAGGCGGAGGCTGTGATGCTAATCCTATACACTTTTGGCAAATTCAGCAGAGGACTGAAACAGGGGCACGCATGGCGGGGGCAGCGCTCGCTGTACTGTATATTTGTGTGCTTGTGTTTTTATGAATTATTGATATACATTACAAGCTTATAGATAATGCATTTATAAGGACATGGTGAGAAAAAGATTTACAGGGATACGGCACCAACCTTGCAGTTATTTTCCCGCCAACACGCGCAAAGCAGATAAAGCATGGTTTTTCTGTATTTGAACTTGCAGCCACAATGGAGACTGGATTTACTACAATCTCTGAACGTAAGATTTCCAAATCCTTCCTGCGCCTGCTACACCAGGATGAAATCCTGCAGCATGCGCTCCTTTTTGTACCAGTAGCCTAGCTGCATTAGCACTGCTCTATATACTATGTACTATTGATGCGCTCCGAGGACAAATGTTTCTGTATACTCGGTTAACGCGACCTCTGGAACTGACAGATGCTAACGCTCAGTACAACTGAGATGAACTGCATAAGGTGGTAATTCTCTGTGGGTTTGTCATTACAAGTGACCCCTTTCTTGTTACAGATATATATTTTATCCATTGTTCATATAAAAATATTGATTATAGCCACTCTAAGGAAATTAACTCACATATGATTTGAGACTGTCAATTGAAATATCATGTATCTCAATTCAATAGTAATCAGTGTGCTGATGTTTCCATTGGACCGGTAAGCTATGAGATACTGTATGCCCATACTACCGCCCACATATCATATCAATAGGTCGGGGGATGAGATAGGTGTCTGGCCTTATACCCGCTATCATCAGACCAAGATGTTATTATTTCACCAGCCGGCGCCCATTTCCCACGACCACAAAAGCTCATTACGATTGATAACTGATAGCATCGCTTAATCATGACTGGACAAAGGCCACGGCCATCCAAACAAGTCCCCCGATTGAATTAATGGTATTCATTAAGCCCCAATGAGAGCCTTTACAGATGTCGCGACCTTATCATGCCACTTCATCTTCCTGGAGATTGACTGAGGTAAAATACAAGCTCCGGGAGGGAAAGGAGGTGGGAGAAAGGAAGAAAAAGAGAGATTGAGATTAGGGGAAGATGAGAGAATGAGCCCCCAGAGAAAAGGGAAAGGGAGGTGTGTGAAGTATAAGAGGTGTTCACTTTAATGGCAGGTGGATTGACACATTTCCACTGGGGGAAAGGTTCCAGTACAGATAGTCCCAGAGCAGATTACCATCAACGTCACAGTGACTTGAGCATGCTTGGACTAATGGCCCTCCAATGCCATATTTCATCAAAAATCTCCTGGAACATATGTGAACACCATTAGACATTGCTCATCAATAGGACTAACCTGAGGCAAAAGATCCACTCAGGGACCATGGACCTTGAGTTAGAGGAAATCATCCAGCTGCATCCAGCACTAGCATGAATGTGCCTGCCTGTAAAATATGAATCATTTACAGCCGTGCCCCGACTGCTTGCTAACACGCTGCTGTGCTCTTGGACTCCCCCAAGCAACCCTGAACCAGCAGCTCAGGAATACACAATGACTTTGACCCCTGAGGTCCATGCAGAGAAGTGATGTTATGTAGTTAAGGCAGCATTGCCCACCGTTCACCACATTGGTGGGTCTGGGTGTAAGGTCGGGCCGACTTCACTCTTCTTCTTGTGATGGCTCTTTGGACTTGGTTTAGGCTCTGCTGGTTAGGGCAGATGCACGGCAAGTTCAATGGTGGTATTTTCACAAATGTGCTTTTTGACTCCAGGAAATGGAGCTTTTGAGAGCTCAAGGCACAACCAAATATATGTAGCTCTTTGACAATTTACTCCAAGGCGAGTTTGTTTTTACATAAAAATGAGCATCCTAATACTGTGATAGACAAAATATTTATATTTCTACAAACTGATATTTGTACTATAGAAAGTCTTTAACAAATGTACAGTTTCTTATGTATTTGACCTTACAGTCGTGAACTGCATTTCCCATGTGTTCTTGCTTGGCACAGCACAGACTCTGGAGAGTGGGCTGCATTATAATCTCTGAGATCACCTTTTGTTCTGTTGAAGGTGCAGCCACTCAAAGCTTCACTCAATCAACAGCCCCTTTCAGACATGGAACACCTAACATGGCTGCATCTTGTCTTTGTTAAGCTATTCCTAAATGACCTATGTGGCAAGAAGCAGTGCATATTTGTATTGTGTTGCGAAATCAAAGAAAACGGTGTAAGCTTAAGAGGCCACAAGGCCAAGTATTTTGGATGGCATGCTCAATAACTTCATGGAACTACATTCAGTTCACACTTGCCATGATCCGACCTGGTGTGATTGTTGTTGAGTTTTATGTTAAAGTGATGTGCAGGATTTTAGTCAGACTTGTTAAACTGTTCTAACATTTACATAACGTGGTGAATATCTGAAAGAGGCTATTAAATTGTGTCTCTGAATTGAAAGTTTACAGACCATTTTTTTCCTGCAATACTTGAATTTTTGAAATATTATGACCCAGCCTCACAACCCTTCGCTAAGTCCTGCCCTTCAAACGCAGACTGGCCACTCATAGCTTAGCATCGGCCAGCTCTGACCAGGGTTTGTCAACTACCCGGCTTTGCTCCATGAAGTCTCATGCAATCATTTCAGATTTTACAAATTCTTTGGCTTTTTTACGGAATAAAAGTTTGTCATGTTGTTTAATAGTGATACTTTTTACCCGGAGAGGTTAAAAGGAGCTATACGTTTCTAAATCATTACATTTCTATGCAAAAACCTGGGGGGTTAACATAAGCAGAGTATGCTTGCACTTCTATGCTACAATAGCTACTGGAGGTATACTGAGTGTATACACATGCTGCTTTTGTTTTTTAATGATTGTAACAGTGAATAAAGACCTACCAGGCTTTACAGGAACAGTGTTGCTCCTTAATTTCATTGTCTTCTGTCTCGATCACCAGGTGAAGTGGTGGAACTTTTACACTTTATTTTATTTTTATTTATTTGTTTATTTTGCAGGGACAATGCACACCAATCAACAGTCAAACTGTAAGTGAGCCAGAGTTAGCCAGAGAGGCTAGTTTTCATCTGCTGTCCCTGGCCAGATGTTTGAAGGCAGCCTAAAGTGACAAAATTTCAAATAAAAATAGAATTAAAATGTAGGCTTTAGCTTCTATCTTGATCTTTTTAACAGTTTTCTCTGCTGAATCAGTTTGACACTCTGGATATTTCCTTCAAACACATATTGTAGACCATTCCATCTGCTTCTCTCTGAAATCGTTTTTTCGTTTTTTAAAAAGAAAATTGACCATATTTATTTAGGGAGTGCAGGAAGTGACAGACATTTATGGAGGTTGTTAAGATAGAGAAGGCATTGTATCTGATACACAGCATTAAAATGTGAGGCAGGAGGGCTAGTGGTGGTGTAAACAATCAGCATCATCTTCTATTGGCTCTAAAAACCACTAGAACAGTCCACAAACACCCACAAAAACATGCTACCATCACCAGCCACTGCAGAGTGTGTCTCACAAGCGAGGTTAAATTGGAGACATCTGTACTTGCATTGTTGCACATTGCGCCCATGCTGCGCCTTTACACTGGATATACTGGGTTAATTCAAATGAGTGTGATGCACTTTACGCCGCACATTTAAGGAACCTCCAGCTGCTGTGTGGCACCCTCTGTTAAAACAGTGTAACCCCGCTGCTGGCTTTGTTTGAACAGTTATTCTTTGAAGTGAATAAATTCCTTTTTTATTATGCTCTTGATGTACAGAATCTCACACATGAGAACAGTGTGTGACAAACAAGCACGTGACTATTGAGTTATAAAGCATGTTTGTGTGTACACATACAATTTAGGCACTTAAAATCCAGATTTAAAGTTCGGGGACAAATTGCCCAACTGCTGTACACTATAGTCATTCGTCATTGTCAGCAGTCAAGTCTGTGAACAAATGCCCCCCCCCTCGTGAAACATATTGTTGACTAATGCATGTGTGGTAAACACACAATTTCTTTCATTTAGTCACAGCTCAGTCTGTAATTACACAGAGGGATAGCTATCAGAGTAGCACTCATTGTATAAAGCGTTAGTGGGTCATCTGCAGTGAGACAGGGAGGGAGGGAGGGACAAAGTCCTGTATAAACCTTTCAGGGTATCAGATTTTCAAGCAGCAGCGGGGAGTACGCAGGGGGAAATGAAAGTGTGCGAGCCCTGTGAGGGCTGCTGAATGTGTTTGTAATTATCGACCAAGCGGTCAGAATGTTGTCATTAATAAACAAACATGCTTGGAAAAAGTCAGTCATCTGTGGGTGCAATTTTGTGGCATTTTATAGTCTAATCCCTTTTCCGTGCACATGAAAGTTAATGAGTGAACCTACCGCTTCTTAAGAGGCTCTGAAGTTCACGGGTCAAGCTACTTTATTTTTTCCCCTCTCCCTTTTTCTCTCGCCTTTTTTTTCCGCCCTCCTCTACAGTGACTGAGTAAGACAGCCGCGAATCATCTGTGAGCCTATTAATTAGTCCAATCACTGGCAAACAGGCCTGTGTTATCACTGCAGCATGACAGTCTTTCAGGGCTGAAATTAAACCATGCACACTACTGTTCCAGTGCCAAGGGGAGTAGAGATTTAGCTCCGCTGGCGCCGCGCATGGATAAATCACCACCACTAAGCAGCCTGTAGCACTGTCATGGCAAAAAAGGGAGAGGGCAAATAAAATGTGCTGCTGTTTATGACAAAAAAAGAGCATTATATATGATGACAAACTAGTGATGAGCACTTTGCTTCAAAGAGAAATTGCTCGGCAGCTTCAAATAGAGGGAAGGTCTGTCAGAATAAAAGAAGATAGACAAAAGAAAGGGAAAAAAAGACTGAAGAACGTGTAACTGAGAAGAACAGAGATGCCAAAAAGACTTCAGCAAGCCAAGGTCTCCTTTTATTGAAAGAGAAAGATGAATAGCAAGAAATGTCAGAATTAAGTGACAGAGAGAATGACAAGGAACGGGAAAAGGCAGTGATTGGAAGTGTGTGTCATGGTGTGTGTGTGTGTGTATAGTAGGTATGTTAGTGTATCAGTGTCTATGTGCACAGCTGTGTGCATGCCCAAATGTTTGTGGCCTAGACTTTGGGTTGTGGGAGTACCACCAAACTGTGTTTCCCAGCTTAGGACCTGTTTACTCCCCTAAAAATGCAGATGTTGGTAATAAATCCCGCGTTGGCTCATTTATTTGGGGGGACTGCACCTTGCTTTATTAAACCCATCTATCACTCACAGGTCCTGAATCAATGAGATGCAGAGGAAAGCAGTGTCAGCACAGAGGCACGCAGGGAGAATACCAGCAGCCTGTACAAGTCAGAGGAGTATTGAAGCTGGAATAGATCAAAGCATCCGTCACACATTGTGACTGCGTGGTGACAGAGGTCAGTTTCTAAAACAAAAATATGCTCATGCCCTCCACATGGTTGATGAGAAATATAGTTTAAATATTGCAGATGTAAATTAAGACCTAAATTCAGCCAGGTAATTAATTTCACTCAATCTGCATTTAGCATTAAGATATGCAGCGTTATCCCGTATGGGGCTCATCGAGGGGAACCAGGGGTGAACTGCTTCAAACCGAGCCCATCTGGAGACTACCTCCCTGGGATTCACTCTCCTGTGGTAGAGAGGGCCACATCAACCTCATTTCCACAGCTGCCACATTCACCGCCCAGCCTGCCAGGCACTTGTTAAATAAGTCTGTCTCAGCCTGCGGACTCGAGCAAAAGGAATATGGAAGAGATCTGGAGCTCAGCAGAGGGAGATGAGAGAGTGGGGAGAGAAGAAAGTTGGAGAGCAGAGTGAGAGTGGGAGGGGAGAGTTGGGCGGGAGGAAAAATATGGTTTGCGGTGAGAGGCGAGAGAAAGAGTCGCTATGAAGAGGGACATCAAAGGCTCAAGATTGTTTTGTACTTTTTTTAGTGTTGCTGCTAATCCGCTAACGGGGAGACGCAGCCTCCTCTTCAGCTGGAGGGAACACCACCTGAGAGGCAGAGTTTCCTCAAAGATGTTAGGAAAGCCTCCCTCCATCATCCATCATGAGCTGGGACTGAGCTGTCCATCGCTATAGTCAACGGTCAGTAATCTGTCGGTGAGTTATGAGTCTGTCCACCCGAGTCTGCTTGTTTATTCATCCAGAGTATGGACTGAAACAAAGAGGCGCACACTTTCACCTGAGGTGGAAACTTGAGACTACACACTCAAGTCAGACTTAAATATGCATTTATGAATATGATTTATTATTGCTCAATTTGGGGCAGCACAAAAAGCTGTAAACACCATTTTACCCCATCTGAAGTTGATATGATGAACATGTAAGCAAACAGTTCCACATCCAACAGCCAGAGCAGCATCAGTATTCATTTGGAGTCGTGTGTCTGGTCAACTGAATGTAAATCCAATATTCACTCTCTTTTTAATCTCTTGTTTCGACTTCTACAAGCTCCACTATGTTTACCAGCTAGTCACTTTGTCGCTTTTTTGCCGTAGCACAGTTAAGTTTAAAATTTGTCTATAAAAGGATTTCAGGGTGGTGCATGAGTCAAAAAACACAAGCCCTTCACCCTGTGACGGCTGTGTGTGTCCCGTGTGAACCAATTACTTGTGGTAACCTAACCAAGTTATTGCAATCTTTGTGTCATTTTAAGCCAAACCATGATCTTTTAACTAAACCTAACCAAGAGATTTTGTATTTGTATTTTTTATGGATTCGTTTAATTTAAAACCTTAACCACCTGTTTCAAACTGTTTAAAACTGCCACTGTGATCTGGGAGAAAATCCATTTCCCTGGAACCGTAATTGAGAATGCATTTTATTAATTTTGTAAGAGACCAAAACAAAGCATTGGTCCAAAACCTTTTAATATCTCTATAGAGGTGAGGGGAACTTTAAAACTTTTTGTTGGCTCTGTAGGTTCAGCACTACAATTAACCGTTTCACAAAACATGTACTGTTTGAGCCGTGGTTAATATGAAATTATTGATATGTGCAGCTTGAAGTCACAAACTGAGTCCTTGACTGTTGTAAGACATACTGTCTATAAAATATGGACTTGGCTTGAGACAACAAAGACATTCAGACCTGACCTTATGCTTGTGAACAATTTTGAGGTACTAATTATTAATTATGTGTTTTGTACTATCAAAACATATATGTACACAACAATCAGTTAAAAATATGCTGCATTGTTATTTAATGAACTATGAAAATGCATAAACTTAAAATATAACTCCTCCTTGATGAGCTAGAATAATCTAATTCTGCATCATTAACAATCTAATTCTCCTCTGTGCTGCATAATGAGTACTTTACTTTTAATAGTTAAGTGAAATTCTGCAGCTAACACTGTGCTTAAATATATGAACATCCACAACTGCAAACAGAGTCATGTGGTTGTTAGTATAAGACAGCAACTGTGGAGAAAACTTGGTAGGAGGAGTAAACAGACAAGTTCATCATCATCTATCAGCGCCAACAGGAAAACTCGAGGGCATGTTGCAACAGCCACACACACTGAGGCCGTCTGGGAGGCCTTGTCTGTGTTTATCGAAGGGTCAACACCCTTGTGAGATGAGCTCACTGGAAGGTCAGTGCACACATCACTCCTGTTACTCTCATATAACCATCAATCACCGCCCTAATTCCAGTCTATTGCTGGCAAGTCAGGCAATTACGACAGCCTAATTGCAGGTAATGTCAGTGAAAGCCCAAAGTCAAACAGAGGCATGCAACAAACTGAATACTGAATGTGGACTCAACGTGCTTTACAACATGGTTCCTAATGGCTTTGTACAAGCGTTTGGTAAATATTCAAACAAACAAGCCACTCTTATCTTATACTTCCATGTTAAACACTTATTCAGTTGAGTTCCGACACATTCGAGAATGGCCCAGTGAGAGAAGCAGTGGAGTGCCTAAAACAAACATTTTGAGAACGGAGACAAAAGCTCTGATTTCAGAATTTTGAGGACTGCTATTGGGTGGTACGGTCTTAAGGTGCCATGACGCTCATGCATAAATCATGCAATCATCATCAATGCATATTCAGCGAGGCTGCATCGCTCTGCGTCTCTATGGGAGATTAGAGGGAGCCCGGACTGTGACAAAACCCAGTTGATTGTAATGAGCTTTTTTGTGGCTTCCTGCGCTGACAAAACAAGCCTAAATTAATCATGATACTACCCTCCTACTGCGGCAAGGAAGCCTTAAGCTTCCATCGGCAGTCCCAGTTGTAAATTGGACCCTGAGACTGAAATTTTCTTTGATGCAAAGTGAATTAGGGCTCCAAACCGCTTTAATTTAAGTCATTCACAGCAAATCGGTGAAAGAATATGTTTTCAATAATTGGCTTGCCTTTATGAAACATGACTCAAATGGTTGCAGTTTGTTTGTTGCACCATCTGCAGTGAAAGGCGTTCGATAAGTGAGAGGGATGAGGGAATAAACAGAAGCAAAAATACACGCTAAAACCTACAGCTGGTATCATCATGTGTGTGTGTGTGTGTGTGTGTGTGTGTGTGTGTGTGTGTGTGTGTGTGTGTGTGTGTGTGTGTGTGTGTGTGTGTGTGTGTGTGTGTGTGAGAGAGAGATTTGTTATTTTTAGATTCTTTTGCAGCCTGCATTGACTTTCCATCTCTTTCTGACAACTTAAGCTCCATTCATTACCTCAGCATAATAGTGGATTTTTAGCTAATCACCAAAGTAAAGTATTGTAAATCTAACTTCTCGGGTAGAACTCATCATCTGTTGGTCACTTTGAAAACTTGTTTGGCACATAATGTTTCGTTAGTTTGCTGTTCGTTAGCCCCATCCCCCTTAGTTACTGTTGCTATGCTTGTCAAGCTTTCAGTTCTCAGAAAACACAACAGGCAGTTAACAGTTATAATGGCGGCAGATTTACCACTCAAAATTCTCAGTAATTTTTGAAACAATGGCTACTTGATTTCGGACGGAGGTAGACAAAAACAGCCTTCCCATTGATTTTTGCCAGCTGACATAAAACTGCTGCCATCAGACATTATTAGCTGTGGCTAGCTAGCTAATTAAGCTAAAGTTAGCTCCATGAGTTTGTTGAAAACATTGTCTCTGACTAGCTTTCCAATGTTTCTTGCTGACTTCCCCTGAGTTCTGTAGATGCAGAGTATCGCTCTTGCTACAAGTTGCATGCACACTGCGTCTACATGTGGAGAAATCCAAAGACTGACGGACCTGCCCTGCCTACACATGGTTGCTTAACTATAACTGGCATGACAATCACTGCTCATGGGAGTGGGTTTTAGTGGATGGTCAATTCTCCAACATTTTGATTTGACGCCAGTGTTGCCCAGCTGTGGGACAGCAGAATCTCATCCAAAGTTAGCACTGACTGCCTTTCAGCCTGCCAATAATAGCATTCAAATGCAAACACAACTGAAAACCCTTGACAGCGTTTTAATTGCACTATTAAATCACTTCCTAATTGTACTGCAGGCAGTGAGAACTGATAGTCCAAAATGAAAAATGCCGGCAGCTGTTTTAAATTTGTAAAATGTGATATTTCTGTGAGAACACCATCAGATAGGCAATGACATTACCTTATCAGCTTATTCACCAGCTGGAGGTGCTCTCCTGGTCAGGGATGATGACACTGTGGGGGTTATGATTAGACAGGAAGCCGAGGACACGTCTCGTCAGACTCTTTAGTCACACTGAGAAGAGACGCTCACTTCCTCTCTGTCTAACTGATACTTGCCTCATGATTCCATTACCTGGAGTGCCAGAGGGCCTGTGGGACAGGAGCCATCTACACAGGAAGCCAAGAAGCAAGTGAAGGCAAGGATTGGATGAAGGCAGGTGCTCAGTGGACGAATGGAACATGAATACATCAAAAATATTTGAATGTCTACTTCTGTGGCAAACAGATTGCCTGGGTTGGGTGGATTTCATTCCAGCCACATGCCTCCAGGACTTACTGGGTCTTCTCATTTTAAGGCTCATCTTCCCATTTTTGCATGTTCAACATTTTGTGATAATAGAGAAACTGGGTCAAACTAGCACTCTCTCATTCCAGTCACATAATTTCAATGGAGGGAGAACTTTTGGGCATTTGCATTGGGGTGATGGAAAGAAGGGAGCAAGTTTTTAATTCAGCGAGTGAACTTTGGTGACTGCTCTTTTCCAGCAGGATGTGGTAGGATTTAGTGTTTGACCACTTACACAACCGCTATGGGAATAGAAATAGTTGTAAGGATTACTTCTGCCTCAAGATCCATTGCCTTAAGGACAGGTTATCTAATCCAAAATCTCTCGATGGCAACAAAATTTGGCTGTGCTCAGTACAGAACAAAATAAGAGAAATATACACATTCTGCTGGTTCGATATGAGAATAGGGATGCCCCAAAGTAATTTTCCTAGAATGACCCACACTGTAGCACATGAATAATGTACAAAAGCCATAAGACGGCAAACTTTAATGGGTTTACCTTGCCTAATACAAACTATCCCAAGAGATGGCACATTACAAAAAATCATATGGAAACAGCAGCTACCTAAGCAATATGAGCCATAATAAACTTGCTGACTGCAGTTTATATGACTCCCATCTCAGCATACAGTTTAAGTGCTACTGAAAGGCACTGAACTGTAAACTATACAAGCTGAAGTGTCAAGGCACTCGGTAGCCATGTTAATCAATGCAGAATCGTACTTTGAAGAAGGTTTTAACAAAGATTTCCCAGAGAGGGGGAGCGGGAGTAGGGAAACTGAGTGGATGTGTCAAAGAAGGCGTAGGAGTGAGAATGAAAGAGGAGAGGAGGGGTGGGGGGGGGGGGGGGGGAGACAGTGAAAACTTGGACTGAGACATTCTTAGTGGGTGAAAACTATAGGCAGCTATTTGGACGGCATCCAGACACCTGGAGCTGTTATCAGGTTGCGGTGAGTGGGGCATTCAGAGGGTTGTGAATGGGAAGCCGGAGCTCAGCACTAACAGGCATTTCAAGGCTCTTTCCCTCTGATGACGGTGGCGTTTTAAAGCAGGTCAAGATGACAGGGCAGCAGCCGGGACCCCTCTGATCGCTCCTCTTCAAGGAAATCTGACAGAAGGAGGGGACGACTGGACTCATTAAACCGCTACCGCAGCTCCTGGAGCCACATTACACACACCAGGGGAACGGAACAGTTTGTTCCAGCCAGTGATACATTTGCAAGCGTGCGCATCAAGTATAAACCATACAGAGATGTAAACACCTTCAGTAAATAGCTGTGCAAACAAACATGGACATTCTTTCCAGCGTTCGACATAAACCAATAATCATGGCGCTTTACCACAAAACGTGACTCAGGCCATCAAATATCCCCTGTATAAGAATTAGACTGCGTTTCTCAGTGAGATAAGCCGTCTAAATATTGGTAAAATAAAAAAACGAAATCCAAATCCCACGAACCTTTGCCAAGCAACATAACATTTCACAAACATCCAAATACATTTGCGGCTTTTAGTTAAACATTCTACGAAAACACAAACCAGCTACTGAACTATTTGTTTACTAAACCTACTCAAGTCCTTACAGAAGAACCACAAACACAAAAGGCGGAACGGCAACTAAAATTTAGGACTGATTAGAAGCAGGAGTTAAAGTTGCTAGAACATGGCACATCTAAGGACGTGCTGCACCGCAGTGGCCTGCCAGTTTCCTCAACTTCACTATTCGCAATGCTCATTTCTGAGAGGGAGGGAAGGAGCGAGAGAGAGAGCTTGTATGAGGCAGCGGCATGACTGAGAAAACAAGTTGTGAAAATAATTATGTCTGCATTCTGTTAATGTCTTTTCATTTACTAAAGTGTCACAGTTAAATAAGGCTGTGTTAAATTAGATTGCCTTTTCTGAATTGTTTTTACATAAGTAAGTAAAAGACCAAAAATCAAAATTTAGTGTTTAAAACATGAACGGCTTTCTCTGGTAATTCTCTCTGGTGTGCAAAGATTAATTCTGGTTGAGAATCTCATCCAAAGTGAGATTTTCAACAGGGAAAAATAATTTAGGCATTTTATTTAAGTAAAAGTAGTCATACCAGAATGTAAAAATACTTACAATTAAATTTAACTAAGTACAGAAGTACTCACAGCTAAACATACTTCAATTATGCAGAATCACCCCTTTTCAGTGTGATAATATTGTGAATAATAATACTAATAATTATTCATGACCATGAAGAATGCAAAAAAAAAACAACGCAGTATGGCCACTAATGTTGATGAATGTGTGCAAATATGAAGTCTTTAGCCCAGCAGTGATTCCAGCTAAAAGGGATCAGGCACAATGAAAGCCTGGCAGTCATTCATCTTTAGCTGATGTTCTGGCTGAGCACAGCTGGAGGGGAAAGCAGGAGGAAGAGGAGAAGTAGGAAGATTTTTTTTTACACTGAACATTTGTCCTTGGTTCTGTCAGTCAGTGCTGATCCAGCCTTTTTGTTTCCGAGCTCATTCCTCTTCTATCCCTCTGAAATGCTAATATGGCAACTTAGTGCGCTACCGTCAGCCTTTCTCAGCCTCACATCTTTATATCTTCTGGATGAGATCACTCTCTCTCTCTTGTTCTGTCCCAATGTCTCCTCTTCTGCACAAAAGCAGAGTTCGGTTCCAGCTTTTTTAAAATACCTCCGAACTCAGGAGAAGGTCAGCGGTCATGTAAATTTTGCATCCTCCAAGAAAAAACAACAGCCACATACTGTTAAACACTGCTCCTCGTCACATTTCGCCAACGCAGTGACCTTTCTTTGTACCGTTCTGAAAAGAACCAATTTCAGGCACCTTCATCCGCTCTGCGTGTGGATGAAAGCTATAATTTCAGCTGTTTCTCAAAACTTCCTTTGACAGTTCTTTCAGTGGTACCTGAAGCCCTGGGGTGCTCACCAGAATATGAGAGACACTAAAGCCTTCATAGTCTCAACACATGGTGCTGAATTCCTCCTGATGCAGATGCACATATCTTTCACATCCTCCTGACAGACAAATCAAACTGTGTCAGACATCCAAGAAAAATGAATGTGGTTACAAATAAAAAGTAAAAAAAAAAAAACTATGTATGAGTCAAAACCAATATGCACAAGGAGTGGCAGAATGAAAGATCTGATGGGGCCGCTATCTAAACCGTAGATCTGACTGGCCGAGGAACTCTCAAAATTACACTTCACATTATGATTACAGTGTGCCACGTCTGCACTCTATCCGATCTGCTCTTTGGTTGGCTGAGTCCTTTCCCGGTATCTATTCTAATAAGCTGGAGAGTTAATCGAGAGCATAGACCAACACAGCTCCCCCCAACCCCCCCTGGGAGCAGCCAGGCAGTGCTGCTGACTGTGGCGCTGACAGCCAGAGAGCATTAAGCACAGGGGTGCTGCCGCCCAGTGCAGGCGCTCAGTGAACCATGACGGTGTCATTTCTTTTAATAGGGCTTCTTTCTTTCTCTTTCCCTCTTTTTCTCTCTCATAGTCGGTTTCCTTCTCTCTTTTCTTCTTCTTCAGCTATACTTTCTTTCTCCTCTTTTGTATACTGCCTGTCGTGAACGCTTCCCAGCCTCCAATAGACATCCTCTTTTGCTAGCTCCCACTTCCCTTTCTTTCTCTTTAATGCCGGCCCTCCTCTTGCCTGTTTAGAATGCAAGACGTGGGGATGCGGTTGTTGCCGAGAACCCCAACGGCGTGTGGGGAACTCTAATTGGTTTGCTTAACCTTCAGAGCACAATGAGCAGGCTGTAATGAAGGCTCATGATTCATGGCCAGGTAATAAAGCTGAAGAGGGCCGTTTACCCAACACAACACACACACACACATACCTCAAGACGCTCTGAGTAATACACAGCTGCATATGGGATTTAACACAACATCAGGAGTGTGTTGTCAGACCGGCGTATGGTCCCTAATAAAGCCCTAAGCTATTCTACGGAGAGGCTATTGAAAGGCATTCCTTCTTGGCAAGTGATTTTCATCAAAAAGAAAAAGCAACCAACATGGCAACCAGGTGTGGGTAATGTGAACGCTGGATGCCAGAAGGGAAAATTATCAGGCCATGTGACAGCTGATGACATAAGGTAAAGGTTTTCAGGGTCGGCGGCTCTGCTTGTGACAGACCAAAGCTAACACAGGTTGCTCACAGGTTGTGGGCGGCACACTCTTTCCATATGTACAGTAAATGTCTTGTCTCGCGGCTGAAAGCCAAGCTAAATTGAATGCGGTATGTTCCCACAAAAGGCCTTTCAGAGGAGACGGCATTTAGATCGTGCACCCTGATAAGACACAATAGACACAATAGACGAGAGCTAAAGGAAACTTGTTAGCACCACAGGGCAAAGCTTCCCGGAAAGCTGAATTAGTGTGTGTGTGTGTGTGTGTGTGTGTGTGTGTGTGTGTGTGTGTGTGTGTGTGTGTGTGTGTGTGTGTGTGTGTGTGTGTGTGTGTGTGTGTGTGTGTGTGTCTGTGTGTTTGTGTTGTGCATGTTTGATGAGGTTTTTTAATGAACTGGCGGACTCCTGGTGGATATTGCTGTGTCAGGGTAGTCTGTCTTTTAAGGGCCGCTGAATAAGTTATGATATTTGAAGAGATAATGAGATGGAGGGAAGGAGATAGAGGGTGTGAAGGAGCTGAGATCATCAGCAGAAAAGTCTTACCACAAAGTGACAGCTGGAGGTTTGAGGCACTTTCCGAGGTCAAACTGAGATGTTTTTAGTGTTAAATTTCACAGTTTGTTACAGGCTTTAAAAGGCAATGGTAGGGAATTTATTAGGGCTTCTGGATTCCTTTTCTCGTTGCCTTCTCCATATAATGTTCACATATTTACATCTGACCTAACCCCTAAAGAACTTGAGCATAAAACACATGACAAAGACTTCATGACACCAAGGCCCACTTTTGTAAGCTAATGACATTAAAACAGTCTGACTGCTGTGCTTTCAGCTGAGCATCAAGGCTACATTTAAAATCTCCCCTTCAAGCCTGCCTTTCTGCAGACACACTGCAAATCAGAGGAGCGCTGATGCTCTAGTGCACAGATATGCTGTGTCATATAGGTGCAATGAATTATGGTCATTGTAGTGTAACAGGCTTTCAGGGCTCGGCAGCATTAAATCTTGATAGTTTGAAAACCACATCATTGAGAACCTCGTGGCTTCATGTATCACAGCGCCTGCAATAAATCCAAGACAAAGGTTTACGTATTGGATTGTTAATTTAGCTGGTAATACAACCTGTGATGCATACAGGTTTCTATAAATAACCATGCCTTTGCTGGGTCAGATTTAATAGACTACCTGTTTTCACCATTCAATGCCTGTAAAGAAGAATAAAGAAGTAGCCTTAAGTGCATAGTGTGAGTTGATAGTTTCTTTGTAAACACTCGAAAACATCTTTGGACAATCGACATAAAGGTGAGATTTATGCTCTATTTTATTATTGGGTTTTAAGTGGCTGTTATTCGGTTTTACAAGACACAAGACCTCAAGGGTGCAGAGTAACTGGTTGGTTTGGAAAACGTGTGTGTGGTTAACTTCCCCATCTTTAACCAAGAGCACTGCACCGCCGCTTCCCTAAGCATTTCTATGGAAACCATCCAGGACTCTTCCCATGCAGTGGATTAGTTGGATGAGACAGCCCCAGACAGTGCTGGGTGGATCTGTGCTTGCTATTTTGAACTTATTTTGAACCACAAAAGTCACAGGGAGTTGTAGCTGGCCAGTTCTCATGTATAGCCAACACATTCTCACCCCAATGCGTCAAATAACGCCGCTTGGTCAGTGGTACTAAGCTTCAAACTACAATGCTCTACGTAACCCTCTATCTTCATGTATCTCTACAAAGCTTTAACTAGTTGTTTGTGTAAAACCAATGCACAACCATGTGAAAAACACACTGAGCTGAACGTAAATAGGTAAGAGGGTGTGTGGCTGTTTGTGTCAAACTGCATATTCAGAATGTACAAAGGATGCCCCTAAAACCTGATTAATATCAGCATATCCCACATGGATTTATCGGAATAGGGCTAAATTAAGAATATATACAAACCAAATATGCTGTTTACATAACCCATATCTCACACATTGTTATTTGTAATTATAGTGGGATACTATTGTCATGAAATGGCGTGTAAATATACGCTTGTTAAATGCATAGTGTCTTTTTAAAATAAACGTATGAATTCATAGGAAGTTTAGATTTGCACAACAAAACCACTTAGTAAGATTTAGAAAAAGAGTGGGTTGGTGTTAACTTGACTGATTAACGGCTCACGTGACTAGCGAGTGACATGACAAAATGTCAACTTGTAGTTTCGCACTGGACATTAACAGCTGTCTTCAGAATGAAAGTCCTTGTTTGGTTGACCCTTTCACCTGACCTGTGTGGACTATTTTGCATTTTACATCCGTGGCTCTGCCTGTATTGCTAGATGTTGATGCGACAGCAAAAAGCACTGATCAAGGTGTGTTATTTGATGCGTTGGGAGTGAGAACGGGTTGGTATGGCCTAACCAACATGTGGGCTGGAGAGGAAAACAGCATCATTCTGTCCACTGTCACAACAAGGCTGAAATGTATTTCATCATTCAAACAA
Organism: Anoplopoma fimbria; assembly: GCF_027596085.1. Classification (NCBI taxonomy): domain Eukaryota; kingdom Metazoa; phylum Chordata; class Actinopteri; order Perciformes; family Anoplopomatidae; genus Anoplopoma; species Anoplopoma fimbria. The sequence goes on along the minus strand of NC_072452.1, from coordinate 9,956,458 downwards.
AGTACCAGAGAGAACCTTATAATACTAAAGTCAAAGGTTATTTAAGGACCTCTTTGCATTTTAAAGACAACACACGTCATGACAGTAGGCAATATAATATCCAGGCCTTGAACTTGCCTCTTTCTTGGAGATGCTCTTGTCTGTGTTTTTTTGATTAATGGAATGAGTTCACAATGATGAAAACCTGTTAAAAAAGGTTAATTACCCATGTCTTGCTCACCAACAGTTTTATTTCTGGGCCTTAAACCTCATGCGGGCCCACAATGCCATGTTGTCATACTGATAGCATGCACCTTGCTTCTTCACAGAATTTATCACCGACCGTAAATAATGTGTTTGCTGGCTTTTGTTGAACCCCAGGCTCCATTCTTGTCCACCACATTTCTTCCCAGACTCTGCAATTATGAGTTTCTTGCATACAAACAACATGAGGAGAGACCAGTTGAGCGGCCGGTGGTTTTTAATTGTAACCCGGTGCTTCTGAGGTAACTGGGGATTTTCCACTAAAAGAATATTCTAATTTTAGCCACGCTAGTGGTGCGGTGTGGTCCGTCCATCACTTTGGGCCAGACTACAATATATCAACAACTATTCTATGGATTGCCTCAAATTTCTGTACATGTGTTCATTGTTCCCAGAAGATAAATACTACTGATGTCGGTGATCCCCTGACTTTCCTTCTCGCACAACCAGCAGGTTGACATTTATGGTTTTGAGTTAAATGTCTCGACAACTACGGGCTGGACTGCCATGAAACTCAACACACACTAAGACATTGATTACACCCTCAGGACAATCTTGGATCCCATCTGCTCTTTGTCTGCTGATGGTATTCCTTGCGGTAAAAAGGCCTATATTTCTGGGGTTCTGGTGTAGCCAGCGGGTATCCTTGCTAAGACTTCCTCGGATTGTTTCAAGAGTAGCAAGTTTACAAGCTAATTTTAAACCAATAAAAAGCTAAAGCATCATCAGACGATAGTTGGTGGGTTCCCAGATTGCATTTTAGCCAATGTGTTTTCTACCTCTTTTGCTCTCCACCTGCATTCAACCAAAGACTTCTCGCATGTGATTAGTCATAACTTCTAAGACTACAAACAGAAACAAGAACGCTTCAAAAGCCAAATTGTTTTCCCGTTTACGTCAGATTTCAGTATGAATGTAGAATCTGTTTATAGAGATTACCTTCAGGATGAGTTTTAATAACTTCCTGACTTTCTTTTGGGTGGTTTATGACCAAATGCCTGCACAACAGATTACATTAAATTCAGCCTCAACTGCAGTTTGTCTTTAGTGCTGATTAGCAAATGTTGTAACTAGCATGCACCCACAATTATAACTGATGAAATATTTAACACTTAAATAATAAGACCTCAATTGTTAAAAACTAAATGATAAATGTATTTTATGTGGATGTGGTTGATAATGTTGCCAAATATAAACATAATATGGAAAACTTTGTATAACATAAGCCCTGCACAGAGGGATTTCGCTCTGTGAGAACCTGTTAATGTAATTTAAGACTCAAGCACTCACAGGATTTCTTTCCCACCCAAAGCAAGTAACAAAAAAAACTTGGAGGTGAACACAGCCCCTGCACAAGATATTTGAGCAGGAAAAGCTGGACTTACCCGTGTTGGATCTATCCCCTCCATTGTCCCTCTGGTACAGTAGCTATGAACCATCACAGGTGAGCCGGGCTTGTAAACCTGAGAGTGCTGTGTGTAGTTTACATTCCGTAACACGATGTCTGGGTATCGAAGTACACATTTTTCAAATAGTTGTCTCTTGCTGCCTTTTAAAGTCACTAAAGTGTGAAGGTGCCTGGTGCGGCAGCCTTGATACTGGTCTTTGTGTTGAGAGTGTGAGACTCAAAATACCTGAAAATTCACGCTTTAAATGAATTCATGAGTTCATTCTGGCTGTTTGAAGCTGTGCCACATCTGCCTGGGCAATTTGATATGTTGTTCTCAGGGTGTGCTGCAAACCGCTCCTTTGTAAGTTGTTTTTATTCTCTCTAGTGAACACAACAGCAATTACTTTCAGTGGTTGGCCTTTTCACACCTTCCATTCTCAATTTTTTAGCCTGTCAATTTAGCAGTTTGGAGTGGATCGTTGTGTTTAACTACAGACATTTCCCAGTGTGAGTGCTCGGGTCATTCATCATGTAGAGTACAGGTGAACTCACCCCATGAGGGGAAATAAATACGAACACTGACCCGAGCAAACGGATATTTTTCTTCCCAACAATGACTTTGCTGGGAAGTTGAGAATGAGAGTAAGAATCGAGGTAGACAGAAAAAAAAAAAGATTTGTGACAAAGTGCACGGTTGGCAGTATATGAAATGGACTGAGGTCACCGGGTCCTGGATAGGAAATGGAAAACCCTGGCATATGAGAGGGTTAGATTATCATGGCATGATATCGTTGAGTAAAATCAAGGAGGTGACACTGCAAAATTATTCCTCCCATTCCAGGAAAAAAAAGCAAGTAAAACACAAAAGACAGAGAGAAATAAACAACCGGAGCAGCACAGAGAGAGAGGATGATGGGTCGATTACCTCTGGGTTCACCCCAGGTGTGCCTCTTGATCATGCTGTTGGTCTAGTTTAGAGGTTTTGATATGGGTAGTGACTGTTTATTGAAGCTGGCACAGGTTGTGGTCCCGGAGATGGCGGCCTCGCATGAGCCACAGAAACGAGCAACATAGAAAACATCCAGGGAACAGGGAGGCCGTGAACAATCATCCTGGCACATATAAAGGCTCATATAAACATGTATCTCACTCATATTTCACCTCTTTATTGGACTCAGCTTCATACCGTAGCACATCCGAAGTATACAAATGTCTGTAAGAAGATAGTCTAATCTATCTCTCCATCACTGTACCTGCTCCGGGTTACTGAGCAATTTGATGCCTAAAAACCCAAATGTAAGCATTCCTCCGATGATGGAGCTGGCAGCACAGCATGACAAATCTGAGTATGGCTCAAAGTATTCTTATTCATATCTTATGAATGCTTTTCGCTGACATACTTTCCACTGTCACTTTCTAAATTTAAACACAATAGAGCCAGCAAGACTTCCTTTGTATAGAATTTGTTCGCTTTTTTTGAATTAACCTTTTTTACTATTTTCTAGCGTCAGAGTTAGCTGAATACTTAACTTTGGCTCATATGATTATTCATATTTAAGGTGGCTATATTCAATACTTCAGATGTGAAAGGGTCGCTCGTGATGATGAATTCACATATAATTATCTCAGAATCTTCCCTCAACTCTCTAAAGTCTTTCAGCCTCACTCAGCACGTTTTGGGTTTTCTGTCCAGCTTCTTGCCTGTTTTAGTTCACTCTCAAAGCTCACGCAGTGATGCTTTCTGCTACAGCCAGCAGTGAAAAAAGCTTTTCTAAACACACTGAACGCTTGAGCACCAAACAGCGAATGCAAAGTTGACAACTAGCTGGTGAACATAGTGGAGCATTTAGCAGCTAGATTGCCAAAAAATTACATCTGGCATTGGTGGAGACAAAAAACAGAGCTAAAAAGAGACTAAATATTGATGTTGCATTCATCCGAATACCAGAAACACGACTAAATAAATGATACGTTGCTCCATATCTGCTGAATGTTTGAATAAGCATGTGTGTACTAACAATTGCTAACAACTTAAACAACGTAGTTATTGCAGGATTAAATACTTAAAGCAGCAATAAGTGATTTTTCTGGCCACTTGGGGGCAGCACACCAAAATAAATCCTATAATCTTCAACTATATTAGCTTAGCATGAATAATGCATTTTAACCAATAAAAACATAAATTAATGCTTAATCAGTGAGGTGCTACTTTGGATTCTTTTGTGATCCATTCTGTAGTTGATCCATAGCATGTCTGTATTCCTCTGGGGTTTCATCGGCTCTTCACTTCGTGCCATGTGGGTATTCTGTATGCCTCTCAGTTCCCCTGCTTTTCATTAATAAATACAATTACAGTGCTGTGTATCTGCTGATGGTGCTGCAGTGAAACAGAGGAGGTTGCCCACAGAGGAGTACTGCTGAGCTTGAGGCAAGGCAAAAAATTACAGCCTGTACAGCAGAACATCACTGTTTAATAAATTGCCTTAAACAGTGAAAACTTGGCACAGGGAAAAATCATTATTTAGGGACAGGAACTTTCAAACTTCAAGAACTAAAAGAAAGTTCATATGTTACACTTTTTCTGTTTCACAAATGACTATGTGTAATGTGAAAGGATAACCAAACTCTGTGGTTCCCCTTAACCCTACAGAGCAGTTTAACAACTTTCAGCTCGTTGCATTTGTTGTAAGTCCAGAAGGTGCACTGTTTTCAGTCTAACTGATCTCATCATGGTCACTTCCAGCAGCAGCAGGAAGCTATTTTCAGAAAAAATAATAATCTAGAAAACAGTTTTGAGGCTGTAATGAGGGTTTGATAGACATACGCACATACATACATACGATGATATCAAAGCCTGGTCCGAAAGTGGTCCAGGACGGGAGCAAAGTCAACGTCGACCGCCAATTCCCCATAACGCACTTTGATAACAGTCGGAAAAAACGTGATGACGCAAGCAGTTTTAATTCACGCACCCACCCAACTACCTTCGTAGTCAGGTTGATTTACATTACTAATTCAGTTGGATGTGGATTTTATACATATACATATATATACATACATATGTATAAATGTATATATGTATGTATGTATGTATATATGCCTGTGTTTTCTTCCTGTATATACACTGTTCCTATTAAATAAAGAAAAAATGCCCCCCAAATATGATATTCAAACCAAAACAGCCAATGAATAAGTGCAACCCTAAAATGGTTATTGTTCACTAATGCCCCTGAGCAGGGTTGCCTTGAGAAAAACACACAAAACAACCCTTTCATGCTAAAAAGGCCAATAAACTGCACCAATTCTATGTGGAATAAGAAAACCAATTAAGTTTTCCCAAAGTGTTCCTATACAGAGTTCCACATAGCAGTCAGCCAATTGAAGGAAGCAGAGAGAGCGACGTGAGGGCACAAAAGCAGCGCAATGCAAAACGAAAGGCAGGGAGAGGACTCTCAGATCTTGATAAGGACTCTTCTTAAGACAGACAACCCCAGCAAGAGGGAATTCATCATTGTCTGGGGATATGGGAGACTTTGTCCAATTCAAAGGAGATGTATAGGTAGGAAATCAAATGCCACAGCTTATCAATTAGCCAAGGTTACACCAATTCAATGTGCAGAGACAATGACGTAATGTAAGGGGTGGAGAAGTCTCAAACAATTTACTGTTATATGTGACGGTATTGTTCTCTTAGTTGTAAATCATTTTAGCTCTTATTTGGTCCCCTTTGATGGCAAATGAAAGTTTAATTGATCAACGGTTATAGGGGAACAGGGAAATTTACAGCCAGTGCCTCTTTAGTTGAGACCAAGCAGCCGTCACCTTCTAACAGCTTGTAGAAAGTCATGAGCCACAGCCCACCACTCAACTCTCTGTGGTAAAATATAAGAGGGCCTGTTCCTCCTGCAAAAATCATCTGGCAGGGAAAGCTTCTAAATCTTGTTATAAGCTCAGAGAGGATAGAGTGGCACACCATTTATGAACGCTGCATTGAAGCCCAGGGGATGTTATAAGAATTATTTCTGCATTTTTTTTTTGTGGATGCCAGAAAAAACAATCACGACAACAAAACTGGTTTTAATTGTCACAGGCTTTAAAATTGTGTTGTCGGAAACAAGGCAGCAGACACAGAGGTGACTCTGACAGTGGTAATGTTTGACCTTCGCCTCAAACAATGCCATAACCTCCTTTTTCCACAAAAAAGACAAATTATTTCAAATTTGCGAGAGTAAATAGCGTCAACCTCATATATATACTAACCTAAAAACATTTTCGAAAATGGAAATCATAGGAGATGCATGTGCCTAACTATTCCAGTCCTGAATTATCTGCTTCTCAAAGTCATTGTGCCTGCTGCTCGGAAGAAAAGCGTGGCAAATGTGCTTAGGCTGAGCCCTCAGTCACAGGCCCTATGAGGGTTACTTTGAATGTCTGTCTCTCTCTACGATTTTCACTATCTTATACTCTAACAATGGAGAAATGACTTCCCGGGAGAGAGAGAGAGAGAGAGAGAAGAAGTGTGCTTAATAGTGATCAACGTTCCACAGAGAAGTTATATAAAGATACATACAGAATATGAAAATAATATCTTCTTTAAAATGTCATTATTCACCCAATAAGAAGCTGTTTAAGTTCCAGATCATCAGGACACTGGTACGCAGTGTTATTGATTTATGGCTTGGCAATGCTGCCCTTCAGTGGCAGCTGACTAGAATCACTTTTCTTCCACGGATGAGTTGGAGGAATGAAACATATTGCGCTGAGGAGAAATAGGTTTTGATGCGGTGGTAGTAAGAGCAGAATCAATCCCCCAAAATATAACAATACAGTCCCACCTTCTTTTAGTAATCAACTTCGTGCTGACAACATTTCACGGTGATGAAATACACATATTCTGATCCCCATCTTTCTCCATTATTTCCTTCCACAATGCCAAGTGAAAACCAGCTATTAGTCAGCGTCTGACAGGGTGAGCTCATATCATGAAAGAGTGTACCTCTCAGTAGGTCAAGTGCACTCAAATGTCAGGTTTTGTCCAAAAGAAATAAAGACAGATGCTTTGCAGCACTTGCCTGAAAATGACTCTAAGCTGGTGATCCATCAAGCCCCCAAGTTTCAGCCCCGCCCTGCGCACTAGTTTCATCATCCCAAGGCTCAAGGACGGACTGATCGGCAGGCAACCTCTGATTCCTCGCCTCAGAGATCAAAGTGTCTTCGTCTGAAAAGAACAAAATGAAGTTTTGGATGTTGGATATATGGAAACCCAAGTGCCACATTCAATTCCCTTAAAGTGTTGTCCTCAGCTGGCTTTTTGGTAACATGAATGTCAAACTATTCCCCAAGTCCAGCTGAGTGACTGGTGTTTAGAGTATTTGACGGTGGTTGTACACAGAGTGGTGCTGAGCTCATAGGGGCATTAACTTTCCTTCCAGGCCCGCTATCATGCCGTTCAGCCTGTCGGGGTAGAAATGCAAATAAATGTGATTGTATCATGTGTAGTCTGTTTAAGACTATGATTTGCAATACTTTCCCACTCTTTGATGACTTGATGAAATCATCAACCGTTTGTTCCTTTTTCAATAACAACGCTGGCCTATATTTACCAGGGGCCTGAATGAATTCTTCACACAGGACCACCACCATCCGTGATCCCGACCACATAACAAGAGAAAGTGCCAAACAAAAGTTCGCCCGGCGTAAATAGCACGTCCGAAGCCTAAAACATGAATAAACAATGTATGATGCATTACAACAGTGACCACCCTTTCCCCACCCCCATTCAGACTCACATAGCAGACACATAAGTCACGGGAATTTGAATTTCATTCAATAAATGTGTTTTTTTCTGCCTCAAAGTGCTGAATAATGCACAATAACACAAGCCAAAACAGATATAAAGAGGAGCATATTCTCACACCATGTCCATCCCCTCACAGGTGGTGCAGCTGCCCACTTTGTCCATTAGGTGTCGCTCAACTACCGAACCTGGCGCATCTTCAGCCAACCTCTGGCCCGGATTGTCTGGGTTCGCATGTGTCATCGACCAATCACAGCAGAGGTGGGCGGCTCTCCGCTCTTACTACAGATACTGGAAGAAGTTCGCACCGACCTGCTGCAGCTGCACCTATGAGTCTCCACCTTAATGAATAGCCGCGGAGCGCGCGTAGACAAACTCAGCCGATTATGCCGAGATAAAGGTGCGTCTTGACTCGCAGTCCCATAATGGCATACGATGGTTCACCTGCGGAGGGTTTCCCGGACAAAGTGATGCCCAGAGCGGCTCCCTGCACGTGTAACAAGAAGTGCAGGAGTCGGAGCGGCAGTGTTGTCTTCCTGGGATTATTCCTGCTGTCGCTGTCTCTGCACGCTGTCACCCTCGTCTGCTACTTGGATCTGCGGTCCGAAGTCAAAAGGGAAATTATCCACCAGAAGCGGGATTCAATATTGACACTTGCGGGGAGTGACCTGGCTGACCCGGAGGAGATGCTCTCACCGCCCGGGCACCCGCGACCGGACTCCGGGAGCAGCATCCGAGGCGCAGAGGTGCATGAGGTAAAGAAAAAAAAAAAGAAGAAACATTTTTTTTATTTTTTTTATTCAAATGTTAAAAAAAAAAACCAAAACTAATTGAAGAGCCACAGCAGCTCCTTTAACGCAACATTGTTTCCATTCCTCACACGGAGGCTGATCGTGTTCATTCACCTCCGTCTCAGTCCTCCGGTTCCCCCGGATCACGGTGTCAGGTTATGTTGTCTGTGATCTGTCATGGCATGTTTCTGGGCAACTTATTTTACAGTAGCCTCATAACCAAGTTCTGCCAGCTCGGTTTCCAGACAAATATGTTTTGCGAATCAGCGCTCCCGTGTGCGTGAGTCAGCCTCTTGGACAAAGATGCAAAAAAAAAAAAAAAAAGACAAAAAAAAAAAAAAAAAGGGATAAGCTTCAAAGTCTGTCACCTGGCCAAAGTCTCCTGTTCAGGTAAACACATCCAGGGAGGGGAGTGAGAGAGGTAGGGTTCAAATTGGGCTTTCGTGAAACAGGAAAACTGCAAATACATCCCACAGTTAACTCATTTACTTCAGAAAAATGGCTTTATCTTTTCCTAATCAAACCATCTTTAACCCAATTATCTCGTTTCCAGAGATCCCCCTAACAGGCAGAGGATGATGCTCAATGCTTAGGCAGCCTGCCCAGTTGGATTCACAGAGACTGGTCAGTCAGTGTGCTGGAGCAGGTGGACGGAAAATGAACTGGATCACCAGCAGGTGCAAAGCCCAAGGGCTGATGTAAATTCATCAGGACTTAGATGGAGCAGTTGGTATTTGGAGCCAAGCCAGCCTCGTCTCACATGTGTTTTCTTTTTTGGCAGCGGCCTGATTGAATGTTCACTGTGTTGTCTGTGGCTTTGGCAACAGCTGCCCCCTCTCCATCCCCACCACCACCACCACCACCACCACCACACACTCCCTAATTTCATCAGTACAAAGGGACCAAGCAAAGGTCTCAACTTTGCATTGCTTGCTCAATTAGCTCACATGTCAGCGGTTGTGTAACTTCTTTATTTGCTGAAAAATGATCCTCCTGTGTGGGGCATTGGCTGGACATTTAGTTGTGAAGAAGCGTCAACTTGGAGGGCGGAGGCATTCATCTCTCTGTAGGAAAGATTATAAATATAATTTGCTGGTATTGGTGTTTGCTCTGCAACATTTTCCTCTCGGTGGGAAGCTCAGCCCATTCATTTAGTCGTCAGTGTGTCCTTTGCTAAGCTTATTTTAGTTTGGTTTCCCCAGTTAAAGCCCGAGTGAGATGGGTCTGGTATTCAACCCAGATGGTGACGCTTCATGAGGTGAAAGACTGTGGCCCAGCTGTAAATATTTAACAGCGCTGTGATGCTGTCCTTGCCAGATGTCTGCATTAAACAACTCTGATTACACATCCCACAGTTTACATAGTTGGAGAAACAGGAGCATGTGGCATTTGGACGCAGCAGCCGCACTTGTTAGTTTTTCGGGCATTTGCTTTGAAGAATCTCTTTTGTAGAGCAAAGAATTGTTTATTGGATTTTTCACACAAGTCTTCATCAAAGGCTCTATAGCAGCATCAGTCTGATTCGATGCGATGTGCAGGTATACAGACAAGTGTAAAAGAACATGGGAAGTCTTCAGAGACAACAGCCAAAAATGACCCGGGAAAAAACACACAAACCACTCAGACATAAATGCGATACAGCAGACATGAAGAGCATAATACTCTTTGTCATCATAATGATCATAAAGTATCAAAGTTATGTCTAACCTCAGTTTGGATGGACTTACTCAGCTTTGTGGTTGAGTTTTATTTTGAAAGAGACAAGTGGATTGTCTTTTTGTAATAACAGCTTTGTACACCAAATAAAGTGCTTGTTTTTCAGTTTTCAACCGGTCTGGTCAGTGTGGAACATCAAACATTTCTTTTGTTTGGTGGCTTCTTGAGTCAACAGAATGGAAAGATCGTTTGGCTCAGTTGATATCGTAGTATTGAGGATAAAGGGTTTTAAGATGTTAATTTCTTTTCTTGAGTGCTCAAGAGAAAGCAAAGTTGTTTTTCTTTGCATTGGGCAAGTGTTTTAATGCTTTGATTTTGAAAGACAAACACAGTCCTGCGTTTATCCTGGCAGCAAATTTATTTTGAATCTTGTAATATTACATTTAATGTTTTCATCCATGTTTAAGTTTGGTCAGATTTGGATGCATTTTTATCCCATCTATGTCGTCTTGTAGTTATGTCTGTGAACAGAGAGGGGACTGCTTGTAACTTTGGTTGCAGTGTGATCTGAGGCCAAGAAATATAAGGCAGTTAATGCTGTCATACCATATTTGTAACAATATAACACAATTAGAGCCTATCTATATCTGTTAGGATGTCTATATAAATTTCGCTTTATCTAGTTAGTCAGTTTAAAGTAAAGAACAAGAAACAATATTGTTGAAAGGTTTATAGATCTTCAGAGATTTTCCTGGAAATAATATTCCTTGGAACATGAAATGTATATTTTCAACAGGGAAATATCCAATGCAGGCATGAAAGGTTTGGTGAGGTCTTTGATGGAGAAATGCACTGGTTTCTGACATCGTTTCAAAATAACATAACATTTCACACGCTTTCAAATCCAACCACCAGCTTCTAAATGAGAGCAGATAATCTGGCTGTGTACAATCTGGGACTGGGGAGTGAACAAAAAAAGTCTTCCCTTCAACAGTCACAGTTGGTATGCCCTTGAGCAAGGCAGTAAACCCCAGCTGTCCTGCAGATCTGCAAAGTTCCCAACAGTAAAAAGCCCCTCCCAGGTGTGTGCAGCTCTTAGGTCTGAAGCTCGGGTGTGATGCAGGGCATTACTGAATAAGAGCAAGTGTTGCTCGCAGTCAGCCTGACCCTAATTCATCTGACCTAAGTGAGTGTCGCGTCATAAAAGTCAACCCATGGAATATTTAATTGTGTTAGCTCTGATAGCGTTTTATTCTTCAGCCTAACATTTTTTCTTATAACCATTATATGAAATAATTTTCTCCTCTGATGTATGCCTTCAAAGTCTCACAGAGAACAGATGCTGAAACATCTGGAGTCTAGTTAACGGCTATTAAAAAAGTCAGTTTGATGGGACACAAAGTCCTCAGCAGCATACAAGCGCAGGGGCGCCGGGGTGGGCTGTCACCCACATCTACTTTAATTGTGACCAGTGCAAGATTAGTTAAAACAGCAGTATCGTATGTACGGTCGGAGCGAGCCTCCGTATCATGAATTGATCAGTATGGACACAAGTGTCGTAAAAGCAGAAGGCAGAGGAGGTCGAAACATCAGATGTATGAGGTCTTAAACTTTTCCATAAAAGACTGAATTGTCTTGACAGACAGATGGCGTAGACGCCCAGTAAAGATCAAGTCCAGAGTCACAAACATCTACCAAAATAATGAATTTTCCAAGCATTCACGGCATTCAGCAGTTTGCCAGCAGTGTTGCAACAATCTGAGATGTGATTGGCTGCTGACAGGCAACATTTCCCCTAGGTTGTGCTCCACAGCTTTTTTTAGATCACAATCTATGGATGCTGTTATTAAATCACCCGAGTTATGGTTTAAAACACATGGCCTTCCAGAGAGCACTGCCTGATATTGGCCGAGGAAAAGAACACTCCTTTTTTTTGTATATTTAAGAAGAAAACACGCTGTCACATTTCTCAGCAGTATGCGTGCCATTAAAGTAAGTAATGCTTGTACAGCAGTGATGGGCACCCACAGCCACCAGCCCCGAGTTTCACCTCCTCAACTCTGTGACTTTGCATTCTCAACCGCAATTTAGTACTTTAGGCACTGCTAGTGTGAGTTTTAGAGGCGTTACTGCAACCAGAATGTTTTTAGAAACATTATTGGTCGCAAAAAACACTCGAGCTGTAGCCTTTCATTTTCATAAACCGCTTGAAAGTGTACGAATGTCAGGGAATTTCTGTGGTATGAGTGCAAAAAAAAAAAAAAAAAAAAAAAAAAAGGAAGAGATACAAGCTGTTGTAATAGTAAGTGCTAATAGGGCAAAAGAAGTCTTGTGATCATTAAATTACACATCCCTGGGGTGACTGAATTTTAGTCATATCCTCACAGAGCAACGGGGAATCGCGTCGTCTGCGCGCAACAGCCCCCCCTCCTCTCGCACGCTTTGAAGATTTGAAAGCCCTCTAATTAATAGCATTTTTCCCTTGTGCTGAAAAAAGAATGGTTTACTCAATAGTTGGCACTTGGCATACATACCAACACGTTGTCATCCTGATTTACTGTAACCCTGCGTGCCTTTGAAGCGAATGAAGGCTGTAAATGTTGTAATGAAGTGAAATGAAGCAAACAAGGGCGCAGAACCATTTCTCAGAGTCGTATGATTTAATAACTTTTTTATTATCATTTTTTTTAAAGATCAGTTTGTTGCCTTCATGTGTAACAACAGAGCAAGCCCAGTTCTGGTAGTAGCCTAGCAGATTGATTGTTTGTTTTTTGTCGCTCTGCTCGAGCTTAATCCCGGGCCAGAAATTGGCTGTTGAATCATGTTTGGCTGTCAGAACAGACGAAAGTGTAATGCCATATGCCTGAACATACACCCAGAATCCTTTGAGAGGTAAAAGCCCCCTATATGCCAACAGCTGGAGAGGAGATGTGGAGACACCTGTGCACCAAATGAACAGCAAACGTTGCTGCTCGCGGGAACATCTGGATGTCTGTGTGTCGATGAACCACACTCCAACACATACTCCTCCATCAGGCTGGAATTCCCGTGCTTATAAGGTCAGACATGGCTGGCATCTGGTCAGCGATGTAGACTTTAACTACTTTGAGCTTGCCCAACACAGCCGACGGGGGTCGTTTGACATGATACAGCTCATCCCGCACCACAAGGGAGTGTGGGGTGGGGGGTGGGGGTTCCCACATCTGAGACGAGGTATAGAAGAAACTCGAAACATAACTTTTCCTGTCTATCTTCTTATGGTCTTTCAGTGGCTCTGCTTGAAAACCACACAAAGAGGCACCGGGAGTTCACGCTGCTTCGCCGGAGAAGGAGATTTCTCGCCATCGGGGTTCTGAGTAAACATAACAACTGTGTTTACTTGAGCGTCACAGCTGGAAACATGGAGTATGTCATCTTGTACCCAACTGGGATAGGCCCCCATGGAAAAGAGAGAGGTCAAAGTGTCTGTCAGTAAGCTTGTCAGATTCGTTCCCAGCAGTAAGAATAAATGAGACATCATTATTTATTATCTTTTGATCCACGGTAAGGGGCTGCACGTGTCACTGCTTTGGCGATGTCAGTTATCCAAACCCCAAGCAGATGTCCGGCACAAAAATAAGTCGTCTGTCCTCGGCCGTCGAGAGCCTGTAAGCCTCACACTCTGACCATTATTTATGCCGACACTCCAAAGTGTGACCGAAAGCAATCTCGTTTATTGCGGGGTTCGACGAAAAGAAGGCTTTGGGTGGTCTTGTTGTGTTTCCAATGTCGAGTTTCTTTGTCTGTCTGATTCTGGGAATCCTCCAAAGATGTGCTCACAAAGTGACTGTTCTCACAGAAAACGTCTTTTGAAACAAGCTGCGTTTAAAACTCTGAATCCTAGGCACGCAGCATTTTTGTTTTCAGGGCCGGGCCCCGTCTCCAGCGTGCTACAGTCGGGTCAGCGCGTCCTACAGAGTTCATGTGAATGTAGGTCGACCAGAACCAGTCTCATAAGAACACAGTCATGTGGTTTGTCCCGCCACTCACTCGCCCATGGGAACACCCCACCACTGTAGCATAGCTTTTCCTGTTTTTAGGGATGAGCTCAGATCAGCCTCATCAGATCCTTTTCTTTGACTCACTTTTTTTTTTTAGCTTATTCATGCTACCTCTGAATAGGGCTGGGACCAGGTGCCACATGAATGGGTATTGCTCTCAGATTAACCGCAATTCACGTCCTCCTTTTGTATAAAAAGGTGAATTTTAGAGCAGTCGTGTCGAGGTGACCGTCTCAAACGGCAGAAACACAGACAAAAGTGACTTGGGTTACAGGATGTGTTACAGCCCCGATGGGACAGACAATGACTTGGCCACAAATGAATGTGCTGGCTGACAGTGTCTCACATCTTTTCAAATGCCCCAAGTTGTCTCAGTGCAAACATTATAGCCCAAGAATAGAAAAGGCCACTTGTAACTTGGGTTTCGCTCTCAAATACTTGTATCACTCATTCCTTTTGTTTGCTTCACAGAATTAATGTAAGGTGGTATTCATGTTCTGAGGAGCGTCTCGGTGTATGAAGCAAGTGGCCCTCTTGAATTTCCTGCCATACGAATTTTCCATACTCAATATTTTCTTTTGTTTTTCCGCCAGGAGAAGTTACTACACAGAAATAGTGAATTCCATGCCACAGAGGATAACAGGGGCATAACTCAGCGAGCGAAAAGAAGTCCCGGCAAGCAGCCAGAAACAGGTATGTTGGTTTGTCCTTACACCTTGATACAGAAGTTGTGTACTGGCGCTTTATTGTCCCCCCACCTCACCCCTCTGGATTTGTAAGGCTCAGTCTCCAAATTATTTCACTTAATGACAAAAAACCACAAGCCATTTCTTTCTGGTGCACCTGCATCAGTCTATTTATTGGGTATCTACTCGGCCCTGTCGTCTGTTGAGCAATCGTTTCTGTGAGTCTTGTTTGTCTTGAAAAGATTCAGTGCAGTGTAAATGACTTTTGGTGGTCTTAAAGCTATTAAAATTTCAAAAACAGTTTGTTGATGGTTCTCGCTTTTTGTGGAATTGATTTTTTTACTGCTTTGTGCTCACTTAACAAAGCAGCGCCACCACATAATGTTTCAGAGTTTATAGAGCAAAGGATTAAACGGCATGGGATTGATTATTACTTGGATAGCAAACAAGGACAACATGGACTTTGGGAGGGTTTCACCAATTTGAAACAGACAGCTAGGCCGGCGTTGATTTCCCCCGTCTCGAAGAAAATATCAGGTCCCCCGAAATATCTTTTCTATCTGTCAAATAAGCAGATCTGAATTTCAGAATCCAACTGTGCTCTCAGTCAGGTCTGAACCTCTAGAAAATAAGAGAAAACCAAATCACTTTATACTACATGCATTCATTTTTAAGGAACCAGGTGGCCGTTATCATCTGAGACTTTGACGGCTTGAATTAAGTCCACCGAATTGATTTATCGTAATCAATGGCTCCGCATAAAACCATATGGCCAATATGTCTGAATAAGCTTTTGTAGTTTTTGTTTAGAATGTGAGCTATGCAAATAAAAAAAGCAAAGCCTTTGAAGTTTCATGTCTGAGTGCAACAAGTGCAGCATGATCACAAGGCATTCCAATGTCTGTGGCGTGACACTGAATACTTGGGTGGGGGGTGGGGGGTTAGTGATTGTGTTTAAATTAGAAGAAAAAACTCACCTTTGAGACTTTCTACATAAATCAGTAAAGTCCCGAGCCTCTAAACACTAATCATTCCCAGGTCTCTCCTCTGCTCTCAGCGCACAGACAAAGGCTTTTGTAATCTCAGCCTTAGATGTGTGTGTGTGTGTGTGTGTGTGTGTGTGTGTGTGTGTGTGTGTGTGTGTGTGTGTGTGTGTGTGTGTGTGTGTGTGTGTGTGTGTGTGTGTGTGTGTGTGTGTGTGTGTGTGTGTGTGTGTGTGTGTGTGTGTGTGTGTGTGTGTCCTGTGCTTGCACGTGTGTGTGTATGTGTGTGTTCTGGGCACTCCTAACGGGCACCAGATCCCAGATAGGGCTGCTCGTTAAGAGAAATCTATGCGGATGCATCCAGTCATTTAGCCAGAGGAGAAACACTGGCCATATGTTTGAGGGGGACTCAAACTGTGAGGTTTTAAGGTTAAATGGCCTTTGTAGTTGTAATGACATGGTAAACACAAGAGCAGCGAGACGGCGTTTTGAAAAGGATTCTTCAGCTGCACACACACGCACACCAAGTGCATTTTGTCTTTCAAGCACTGACATAGATGCCCCACCAACATCCATGCATGCACACACACACACACATTGTTGTAAAGGGGAGACGCGCACACACACATGAACACACACTTTCATCTGCATTCTCCATCTGGGCTTAATTCAAAGAAAAGGATTTTGGCAGGATAAAGTATCTCTCTAATGATCTTCTCCAGTTCCACTGCCTGTGAATGCTTAAGGCACTTGTTCATACAGAGGAGGTGAAACCACACTTACAAATTACTACACTAGAAGATACCACAGACTGACATACCTCCACTCCAGTGTTCAGCGCCGAACATTATTTTAGCCCATTTAGGATACCTACATGGAATGAGCTGGATACTCGAGATGTTATCGGAGATGATAATTGTTCAGGAGACCATTGCAAGTTTAATCACACTGTTTTTGTTTCCTACAGAATCGACTGGAAAGGAAAGAAGGAAAGAAAAGAAAAAAGGTAATAAATAGTTCAGACTAAATTTCAGTGATCTTGATCATTGATTCCACTGCTACCTGCTGCCTTACTTTCTGGAAGTATATTTGATATGTCGTCCAAAATACAACAACCATGTTTACTTGAAGCGATTCAATATTTTTTGAGACCGACAGGCACTATCCTTTTTTCATATCAGAATTTACAATCTGTACAGATGATGTGCAGAGTGTAAATTTGTGATTTCGAGCTATATAAATAAAATTGACACGACGGTCAAAAGATTAACCTGCTAGATTTCAGTTTGCCAACCATCTTTCTTTCTGTCTTAACAGGGAGAAAACGGTCTGTGCCGGGCCCCCCTGGTCCCCCTGGTCCCCCCGGCCCACAGGGGCCGCCGGGCATCCCTGGAATCCCGGGTATTCCAGGAAGCAACGCTGTGGGGCCTGCAGGACCCCCTGGACCCCCCGGGCCACAGGGACCTCCGGGCACTCAAGGTCCAGCAGGTATTAAAACTTAAAAAACAGACATGAGGAGATAACGTTCTGAGATGGCCAATACTCGAACCAGAGGACTTGAGAACACCCACACGTAGAGAGATTTGCTCTTAGATTACAGTATTTTCCCGCAAGTAGACGCGTTCCCACACTAGAACGAGGCTCAAGTTGTCAAAATCGATGAACTCACTGCCTTCACTGTGAGAGTTTCTGATTCAGGATGTCAAACATGGTGTGGGAGAGCAATGATACTTCTTAAAACTATTTCAGTGTTTGTTTTCTTTTAATCATCATCATCTCCTTTGTTCCCCCAGCAGTGTTGAAGGCCAGAAATTTATCATGTCTCTCTCCCTTATTGTTGCAGGGGTTCCCGATAAGACGAAAACAAAAGAATTCCAGGTAGAGCATGTCAGCTATGGAAATCAAATTTTACCCCAATTACAGTCCCTGATGAAACAGCTGTTCTCTTGTTTTAATGTGTATCATGTATTACTCACCAGAGATCTTTTTTTGTTTTGCTTTTACAGCCTGCTGTGGTTCATTTGCAAGGACAGGAGACAACCATCCAAGTGAGAGAAGGTGGGTCTTCTGTCTGTTCTCTGTCTCTTGTAGTTGCATCGCTGTCTTTGACACAAAAAAAACAATTATTAACATTTCAACACACCTTGTGAAAGACCAAGGTCTGCAACTGTTCTACTATACACAGACTAACACCAGAATAAATATAAGACTTTATGGTTTAGAATGTTGCTACCAATATTGACTTTAAGATTATGTACGATTTTAGTTACCCTAAAGTAATCCTATAGCTATAACAAAGTAAGTTTAGTAGGCTTACATTATAAGTCAGACACGTGTTAACTCTGGCCAAGAGCAGAAACCTCACATGCTAGCAGATTAAAGTCATCCTGCATCTATTTGTCTATCTAAAAGAAGTGTAAGCATCATTAGCAGGTTTATATATTCTGCCAGTACTGAGCTCTGGTTGTAGTTAAACACTGCTGAAAGCTGTTTATGTTGACTGTTTGCCCCTTGTTTGTTTGTTGTGACATGTTTAGATCTTTCTGAAGGCATCCTTAGGAACTGGAAGATGGTGTCCATCCATCACCGCGTGTTTAAAATGCACTCTCGCTCTGGAGAGCTAGAGGTGCTGCTGGATGGTGTCTACTTCATATATAGTCAGGTAGAAGTGAGTACGGTCCTTGACGTAACTCTTATAATTTACAGTTCAGAGTCAAAAGAACTGGCAGTTTCTCTGTAGCTAAGCTTAAAAACCTGCTTGCCTTGCTCATCCATAAATGTTTGAGTTATATTATGCGCAATATTTCTTATCACTCTCCCTGAGTGAATGTCTATAACTCAAACCCTTGTTTGCTACTCTGATATTCCAGCTGTTTCAGCTTTAAATAAGCTCTTAAATATCATGTGGATTTGTTTTGACTACCCCTCTCAGTCTTCTGTGAATTTTATGTCTCCACCAGGTGTACTACCTCAACTTTACCGACATTGCCAGCTATGAGGTGATGGTGGACTCCAACCCGTTCCTCCGCTGCACCTGCAGCATCGAGACGGGCCAGCGCAAGTTCAACACCTGCTACACGGCTGGGGTGAGCCTGCTCCGCGCCGGCCAGAGGATCTCCATACGCATAGTGTATGAGGACACGCTCATCAGCATGACCAACCACACCACCTTCCTGGGAAGTGTCAGGCTTGGAGAGGCGCCATCTGCTGGACAGAACTGATAACTACACCACCACCACCTGCCCTCTTCATGAAATGCCCCTGTCTTGCCCCTGTTCAGAGGAAACTTAAATCCTCCGGGTTATTAACATTGAGGAAGCCCCTGGGTGACTTTTGTTCACTTTCACAGTTCTGTTTTAAAAAGGACAATATAGGCTGTTACACTTCCCCCCTCACATTGATTCTGTGCAAAGAGATCAGCCTTGATGAGCCTCACCAAACAAAAGTTTCTATTTATAGTCACCATTTTGTGTCAACACAGACGGCATCTCTCTTTATAACCAGGAAGGACACTGTGCTGACATATACTTAATATTTACATATTGTCAAGTGCTGTTGAATGATAATCTTGTATCTCCAAAAACACCAGCTATTCAAAATGTTTTATTTGCAGTTTGTATACTTGGCCATTTTAATTAATTTAATAATATTAACAGTTGTAAGTTAGTGGTTTAACAAGGGCTTAAAGCACCATATGCCCCTAGGTTATTAAAACAATGATTAAAAGATCATATACATGTTCAAAGCAAGTATAAAGGTATCTATGCAAAGCTGAGAAAAATCCATTAAAACTGGAGTTATAAGGTATTCACAGAGCAACAGCACTATATATTTTGCACACATTTGCACTACAGCATCCCTGCAGAATATCAGTGATATGTTTTGTTACAGTGCTATTGTTTAGTTACCGTATGAATGAATCCATGTGGAAAAATGATAGTTGTTTATACGTCTCTGTACATATTGTATATAAAAAGGGATATACTTTTGTAAATGGAGTTGATTGATGGATTAAAATGTTTCATTTTCTGTCTAAATGCATGTGTCTGTCTCTCTTGTTTATGTAGCGGGTGGTATTGATTTAAAAGGCTAGAACTTCTCTCTCATATTGAATTCTGCTGGCAAGAGTTTTGACAAGAACAAATGATGATCTTTGAGGCGTTTTGCTTTATTAAAATGTCCCTTTTACTTTCACTTAGTTTCACAATACACTGCAAGTTTGGCTGTAATCTCTTTACTATCTAAATGAGTTCCATCTTGAGAGGCAGAGAGAAGATAGTTCCTCATTTAGAAAACAAATTTTGAAACTGAACATTTAGGTTTCCGGGGTTAACTGATGTGTGACTTCACCCATTTGAGTAACTTGAGGACATCCAGTCTCTCTCTCCATTCTCACAATGCTTTACAATGCTTTATTATCACTAGCAGCATTTATGTTTTGTCTTAGTCTTTTCCTGGTCCACAGAGCCAGTGTTTTAGAAAACGATTTTCGCAAACTCCAAGGGGACATTACTCTTCAATTAAATCAGCCACGTTCTGAGGGAGTCAATGGGAAAATGGCCAAGATGTCTAAAACAAGGGAGGTATGTCACTGATTATGGAGGATGGAGTCATCTTGGACATTGTACTACTGAGATTTATGCCATTAGTGAGTACTCAGATAGCGCTGTAATAATAAATTTTGTCCTAATGCTTTGTTTTCTCTTAGGACATAAAGCTAAGTACTTTGCAAAAAGCTCAGAGTTCTCTGAAAATATCTTCCAGGAGAGTAAAACGGCAACAGGGCAGCTGCAGAGGTGGGTTGGAGCAGAGGACTGAAAATGTGTCCATTAGTTACGGTCTAATCTTGTAGTGAGACCATAAACAGTATATGATAAGTTAATTAAATTAAAGTATTATGTTTATTTCCTCCTCTTGCCAGGGCCAACATCATTCCTGCAGTTAACAGCTAACACTAACAAACAGCCAGACATAAGAGGTAAAACTAAATGCAAGTCTTTGGCCGTAGCAACGCACCGTATGCCATTATTTTGAGTAAGTATATCTTTCCTTCTCCCATAGGAAATATAACAGTGATCCCCTGGACTGTTTCTGCGCAGCAAGGAAATGCAATTTCACAAAAGGAAAACAGAATTGTTGTCCAAGAAGATGGATATTACTTGGTGTTTGGACAAGTATGGTGTCACTGTAACTCAAGCATAACTAAATTGATATTACATCTAATTTGTTCCAACTGTTCTGCTGATGTTCTGCTTAATTCACAGGTTTTTTTCAAAAGCCCAAGTACAGTCATGGGTCATATCATTCAAAGTTGGGGTTCCACTGGAACGGGGACGACATCAACAGAGCTCTTGCACTGCCTGCAGGAGATGCCTGATGAAAATCCGGCCAATACTTGCTACACTGCAGGTCAGTGAGGTGTTAAAGCTGCCCTGCATTGTGGCCACTAAAAGATATAGTCTTCAACATTTTGAAAAATACGCTTTTTCGCTTTCTTGCCAAGTGTTAGATGAGATCATTGCTACCACTCTCATGTCTACATGGTAAATTTAAAGCCCAACCCTCCAGGTGGTTAGCTTAGCTTAGCACACAGACCAGGTAGCCCGGCCCTGTCCAAAGCATAAACAATATTCCCCAAGGGGCAGCTATTTACATTGTTTACTTAATTTGCACAAAATCCTGAGTGTAAATTTGACAAATTGTGGTTGTACGGTTGATTATGCGCCACGTTGGACTAGTTTTTGTCCAAAAGTAGTGACTTCCTGGAGTCTCATGGTCACGCTGAGGTTTCCAGACTACTTCTGGACATTCACACTTTGGTTTTTATACAAATTAAACGAATGAAATATTATGTTCTAACTTTGTGAGCTTTAGAGGTGCGAGAACCTTTGAACAGAGTCAGGCTAGCTGTTTGTCTCTGTTTACACTATTTGTGCTAAGCTAAGCTAGCTGCTGACTGTAGCTTCATGTTTGCCATACAGGTGCAAGTGTGTTATCGATCTTCTCATCGAGCACTGGGCAAGAACTTGTATCTGTGCTCATTTCCCAAAATGTTGCATTATTCCTTTTACTTGAGCAGCCTCTCCACTATTTTCTCAAAACACCAAATGAGAGCATATCCTTTGTACATATAGAGTTCATCCCTCTAGAACAGCTCTACAGACTATGCCAAGGAGCTAAAAAGCTGGTCTCACTAGGAGACATTATGTCCATATGTTTTTCCTTTTTTTTGTCATCCATCTTGTGTCTCCTCTGATGCCTTCCTCTATGTATCCTCTGCTACAGGCATTGTGCAGCTGCATCAGGACGATGAGCTCGAACTGGTGGTACCATACAGGCCCCATGCCATCATCTCTATGGACGCAGAGTTCACGTTTTTTGGTGTTATACAACTAAACTGAAACAAGACAGTATGAAGATGATAAACATGCAGCCTGTTGCTGCAGGATGTAGGAAACTGACAGTGAGCCATGTGAGGGGATGCTGATAAAGGACAGAGGGACTGACAGCAGCAGAAGAACTGTAGGGACTTGTCATCAATCTCTGGTTATTAACTTTTTAAATGAACTGCCTATCTCTACTACTTTTGAAAGCCTTTAGCTTTAAACCATTATGTTCTCTTTATTTATGGTATCTTTCAGCGCATCCACCTGGGCTGTCCCCTAGCATTGTTTATGTGTGCTACCACCTCCTTTCATCAGTCTATTTTAACCGGTCTCTATATACCTTCCTCCACCTCCACTCCGTCTGTTTATTTGTTCCTCTCATCTATTTTAGAATCGTTTCCGTTTTCCTAAGACTAAGTCAGGAACAAACAAAGGTATAAATTTAAATCGCTCCACTCTGGGGGTGTTTCCCCGGTGGACATGAGCTGCTTAACACCATTTATACTTAAAGAATCATGATAAAATTTAAGTTGTTAATAAATGGGATTACATGCCTAAGTACAAATACATTCTAATTAAGGTTCATCATTAATTTTGAGTGTATAAATCCATATAACTGGCTGCATTAAACATATAAATATGAACATCTTTGTCTAAAAGCCTTTTTTTATCCAAATTAAAAAGTATTCTGATGTTTTCCAAATAGAAAATGATAAATAAGTTTTCAAGCCTTTATTGTCTAAATATAGAATGCACAGTGCCTATCTGGTATCCACAGCTGTTTACTTTGTCCTTTTTTTTATGAAGCATGGCTATAAGAGGGTGTGTGTGTGTGTATATGTGTGTGTATGAGCTCTGACAGCAGTAGTGGTACAGTTGAACAGCAGCAGAAGCAACAACAGAGGAAGGATGGTCAGACATATGTTCTCTAATCTCCTGCTACTCTGGTCAATCGGCCATGACCTTTATATAACTGGACAGACATATCAGGAGCCAAAGGTAGGCTCAATATTTATAATTCAAATTTTGTCTAATATAATTTGTATCAGCAATTGTTTTCTAAGTTTGGTTTCCATTGGTAACTCTGTGATTATGATTAATGTTCCTTTCATTTCAAGGAGCAGTCCTGGAAGGACCAGAACCTCTATTCTGTCCCTCTGGATATGGATGTAAGGCTCAGGAGACTAGACCTGTCCAATAACTTCATCAGACAGCTGCACACACTTGCTTTGCCATACTTGGAGCAGCTGGACCTGAGCTCCAACCAGCTGGATCTCATCTCCGAGGGGGCTTTTGAAAAGCTGGCTCGACTTGAGGAGTTGAATTTGTCCAGAAATGCTCTGAACAACGACGTTGGCAGTAACAGCAAAGCCCTCAGATCCATCAATAGTCTGAAGAGTTTGGACATATCAATGAACGACTTGAGTGATGATGCAGTGGAACTGTTTCTTCGAAACAAATCATCTCTTAATCAACTTAAGATGACCGGTAATGCTTTAACAAGACTTTCACACAACTTGTTCAAAGAGAGTAAAGGTTTGAGGGCCATTACTATTGATGACAATCAGATATCGGTGATAGAACAGGGGACATTTGAACCTTTGAGCCAATTAGAGATGCTAAATTTGGCCAGAAATAACCTTGCACATATCTGTGATTTTAAATTACCTCAAGTCAAATATCTGAATCTCAGTCGAAATTCAGTTGAGTTCTTTGTTACGCGTGAGGATGACAAGTTGTACAGGCTTGAAATTCTTGATCTGAGTCACAACAAACTCCTTTATTTCCCAATTGTTCCAAAACTGAACAGTTTAAGGTATCTGCATTTACAGAATAATTTAATTGGTGCTTTAAATTCAGAGGCTACAATGGTATCAGAGGCCAATGCTCTTTATAGTGAGATTATGAGTGAGAAAAGAGTAAGAAAAAATAACTTGCACTCAAACTGGAGGCAGATGCCACTGATTTATATTGACCTGAGCTATAACCACTTCAGGTCTTTGCCACTGGAGACGTTGAGCCGTCTCACATCATTAGAAACTCTGAACTTCAGTTTCAACTGTTTGCAAAACATCACCTGGAATGTAAGAAAGGATGAATCAGGATTCCATCGTCAGCTTTTCTTTCCCTCCTTAAAGTACCTTAACCTGCAGAGTAACGGACTTGCACACATTTCTCCACTTTTTCTCAAAGCGCTCACACAGATAGAAACATTAAATCTACAAGACAATTCTGTGCAACCATGTGCCTCTGTTGACCAATCAACACAGCAAATAAATAACACCTCCTGTGTTCTCATTGGCCAGCTAAGGACTCTTAAACACCTCAATCTTAAAGAAAACAACATCAAAATGCTTCAGCCAAACACGTTTCTAAAAACCTCTTTGGTTACTCTGAACCTTGCAGGAAATTCACATATGGTGATGCAAAGGGATGCATTAGAGGGTGTGCAGAAGACTCTTCAGTCATTGGTCATCAGTGAAATAAACATGACCAGCTCTGATCTGTCTTTACCCTGCATGCCGATGTTAACTCAGCTGAACATATCTAACAACCACCTCGATGTGATACCCAGCAGTCTGAGCTGCTCTCCTCTGACAGAAATAGACATAAGAAATAATCAGTTTGTGTCTTTAAACTATTCTTTGATCCTTGCCTTATCGGTACGCCTTAATCTTATGTATATTAGTGGAAATTATTTTAACTGTTGTGACAGTAGATGGATGATAATCCTACAGGAGCTGAAGATAAACCTGCCTGATGTAAATGACACTGTATGCTTTGAAAGGGATGGAAACATTGCGATGACAGAGTATCTGAAAGACCCTTCAGGGTATTGTTTGTTCCATACAAAAGCACAGGAAACTCACTTTGGAACAGTGATCATCATTGTTTTATTTGTAATTGTAATATTAACAGTGATCATCATTATCACCAGGAAGGTGTGTTGCACACAGAGGTCATTTATAGTGTGATATGTTAAACCTGTTGTCATTGGTTTACTTTGGACATTGTTTTATCTACGCACATGGGTTACATTAAGTAAGCAACTCAAATACAGTGAGAAACTGGATAGCAAACTAAAGTAACAGTTAATTTTGCATGACTTTTAGTTAATAAAATTCAGTAAAACCTTCATCACCTAATGCGATTCTATTCTCATCTCCATGCAAGGCTTTCTTTTATGACTCCCACTCCCATTATTAATCTTGTAGAACATGCATCACACTGTGTGACCTGTGCAGCCAAATTGTTGTGATTAAAATTCACTCACAAGGTATTTGGTTACAATGTGTGTGCCAAATCGCTTATCAGGCTGAGAATTTTTGCCAATCCTTCATTGTGAAATGTTTGCTTGTAACAAAAAGTTTAGCCTTGGCTCAATTTTTTATGACGTCTGTGAGGCCTTGCACAACATTCCCAGAATCTGAACTCCTGAACAATTCAATAAAACGGCATCAAGAGACCTAGTAAGAGTTTCTGTATAGTCATATATTAATCTATATATAAACATATATATATATAAATACAAGATATAAGATCCAAGATCCATTTTAATATATATCACTCCCTGCATCTGTTTGTGTATTGTTATGTATAATTGGCTCTGACCCTGGTAATGAAATACAATGGTAAATGTTGCAACAGTTATGCTGTATATAATAATAAAAATGCTGTACCCGATAACCAGAATTTGTTGACAGTATTCATTTTAGAGTAGACTTTGAATATTTTAGAGCAAGTCCCCCTTTTCTATGCCTGCAAAAGAAAGCACTGTGGTTTGTTGTGAATTAATTGTAAATTTCAGTTTTTAGTTGAGCAACTTTAATTCCACCAAGTCATAAGATATTGACTAGAAGGGCTCTTATAATTGAGTGTGAGGAGCATTCTCACTGAATATGGAACCCTATATATATATAGGGTACGCTGGGCTGTTGGTGTTTGTTACCACTGTCATTTTGAATAAAAATATATATTTTTTAAAAAGAGGTTAAACTAAAAACACTTTAGTAGTTTTGAATTTCATCCCACACTGCTGATCAACAGACAATGAGGTGGGCCGATTGTCTGGTGAAAAATGTGCAAAACCTTCATGACATGTTGCAGTGTAAAATGAATCAGTAATTCTAAGGCTTTGATTACATACTGAACAAGTAGCTCAGGGTTCACTGGGGAGAAACGGCTGTTGCAGGAGGATATCCTGTTAAGCAATCCTCCTATGGTCTTCTTATTGACACATCCTTCTATAAAAAATTATGCAAAGCGCCTTTTTGCAATTCTCATGCCCATTACCACTTTGTCCACCGGGTAGAGCCAAGCCTGCAATGCCAGCAATACTGCCAAAAGAGTCAGCATGCCTACCAATTTGGCTCTTGAGCAATATAACTGAAGGAAAAATCTTTGTTGCCCCACCCACAAGTTTTAGGTTCTAGATCAAGTAGGAGCTTGACAAGTTCAAGCAAAGAAGAAAAGAACACTGTGTGGATAGTATTAGGTGTAAAACCTAGGAATGCAAGAAGCAAATTACATTCATTCTTCTACTTGGTGGTTAACGGTAGCTGGCATGTAGACATTAGCAGCAGCTTGTTTGTTAACAGATAGAGCAAGTATTGAACACTATTACTGTCAGTCTCTCACTCTAACTGTATTTCCAGTAAAACTCTTCTTTACAAATAAAGGATTGTTATTCTTGTGTCTTTTAACTAGGTTAATTTTATCTTACTTCAAATGTAGCATAAGTCACTGGCATTGCCATTAATGTTGCACATTTCTTGTTAATTATCTTGTTTTTTGTGCTTTTTATAAATCTGCTGTCCTTGAATTGCAGTTTTCTTAACAAATGCATTGTGCTCCTCTGCCCTAGTGGGATTGGTCCATCCTCAAAACAAAATTATTTATACTACTTTGCACATGCAACTTCTTTGAATTATTCAGTAAATCCAGGATGGATATCTGTGATGACCATGTCAGGTTGTCTGTGATGCTGATTCCTAGGAACTTCACTTGTAATCCTTTGTGCCTATGGGCCCCTGTGCTTACACCCAGTAAGCCTGTTTAGTAATTCATACATAACCACAGAGGTCCCTGAAATACATGATCCCAAGAATCCACCATTGTGTCAGGCTAAGCTGTCTTAAACTAGATCTATGACATGACATTACATCCAAAACATGTGGTTACATTAGGCTACAACCCCCCAAAAAGGCAAGAATCATGCAAATAACGTTGTGTTACATCACCTTCATCAAATATGCTGAACTAATGTTGGGCCTACTTCAAGTGCTACATTTAACATTTTAACCCTTTCATGCATAGAGGTCCCTACAGTGGACAGCTATTCAAATGTTGTTTTCTTGTATATGCATGGGTTTTGATGGCATAGTTGCACATCAGCCACTACAGTGAGCGCTATTGTAGTGGCTGATGTGCAACTATGCCATCAAAACCCATGCATATACAAGAAAACAACATTTGAATAGCTGTCCACTGTAGTGACCTCTACGCATGAACGGGTTAATTACATAACCAGATGAATAATCCGTGATACTGGAGGTTTTGCTTTGTGAACTCACAAATAGGCTACTGGTAGTTAGATGTGATATTTTGCATTACAGTACATTTGTACTGATTCTTGACACACAGGTCTGGAAGTCCTGCAGCAAGCCACTTTAACAGGAAGAGGCCACCCTTTTGTTCACATTGTCCTTTTAAAAAGCACATAAAAAGTCAGTTATGGTGACAGAGCATTTGAAGGAAGTTCAGTACACCCACTAACATTATCTCTATAGCACACCTGTCCTTCACATTTGATAACTAATGATAAGGTTCTTTAACTTTAATCACTCAGCAGCGTTTCCAACATGGCGGCTGAAGGAGCAGGACACGTGTCACAGACAACCGCGCCTAAAATTAGAAATCATCAAGGACAACGAGATTAACCCCTTAGTGGCAGAAACCATCGCTGTGAGCTCAGACTGTCCGTCCGTCAGACGACCATGACTCCTCTGCAGCAGCAGCCCTGCACCACCACACAGAGGGTGCAGTCCACTTTAAAACTCTTCATGCTGGAGACTGCCCGGAATACACTTGAACAGGAACTTCTTAACCTCACCAACAAGGTAACTTCATGTTGGCACCGGTTTCACATCTTAACATATCAAGTTAATTAAGTCAGTAATTTAAGTTGTGCACAAGCCACGTGGTCAAATCCTGCAAACGTCAAACTTTACCCCTAAATCTACCTGAAATGCAAAATTGAAATAAAACCAAGCACTTGTGAAAATTGCATGCAAGGGTTGCCAGAGCTACAATCCATACCTATTTTCAGTATTGTAATACTTTTCTACATGTATGTTAGTCTATAACATGTCAGAAAATAAGTCTGTTAATGAGTCATGTTTTCTCAGAGCCCAAGGTTATTTCAGGTTATTTATTAAATGGTCAATTGATAACCAGAAATGTTTGTTAAGCTAATTCTTATTTTTATATGAAAATTAAAATAGATTTATTTATTTTTTTCCTGCTTACAGAATGAATGAAGCTTGTTTCACTCTTCCCTCAGGCCTACGAAGATGTTCAAGCTTTCTTCAGTTCAACTTTTCCCACCGGTAGTGTCTTCAGTGATCTGGTTAAGGCTTTGGATACAAAATATCAGGCCATTGACAAGCTCTCCGGTTTATTAAAAGACCTCGCAGTTGGTAAGTCAAGAATGAATCATACATTTTTTAACTCACAGCTAAAATCAATCATGATTTTGACTTGTTTTTTTTTTAATTGAGCCACTGGAACCAGAGTATCAAGCGTCAAAGTATATTGCAATTCAATCCAAATGCATGTTGCAAATAATCTTAAAGCAGTCTTTCCCAGGTCAGTGTTAATTCTGACTTAAGTGACGTCATATATATATATGATATATATATATATATATATATATATATATATATATATATATATATATATATATATATATATGGGCAATTTCTTGGAGAAGCCTTCATGAATAAATAAAAACAAATGCTTGTCTGTTCTAATTGAATAAGAAGGCCAACCCACGTTTTGATAAAGAATCAAGTGATGAGTGCTTTAGATGTCTCCAGTTATACACTTTAATCTTTGACAGCATTCGGGGGCCCAAGATTGGATGTTGCCACATATCTGTGAATTACATCATCATGATCTAGCTCTGAGAGACCGATTTGTTTCTAGAATTTTCCATCTACAAAACATAGTTGTTACTGCATTAAAAAATTAGCGTTGTTCTTCACTTTTGTTATTATAAAACAGAGTATTCAGTGTGTGATTTAACAAAAGATTCTTTGTGCAGCTTCATTTAACAAAACTCTCTCTTCTCTGCTTTTCTGATCTTTACAGAGCCACACGTTTGTGTCCAGCCTCCTGTCCAAAATGGAATGAAAGCAAATCAGCTTCAGCCACTCGGAGACAAAAAGATCCCAATGACCGATGTTCTGAAGTTTGGGCCTATGTTGCAGAATTCACTCATGGCGAGCTCCATAACCAAAGCAGTCCAGGTGCTTGGAGCCACGCTGTCCCACCAGCAGTTGAAATATTTCCTCATCTCCCAGCCTGTGGTCCAGCAGGATGACACGTTATGCAGTATCCCGTCCAGCTACAACAGCACCGTTGCGTTGAGCTCATCCCCCCACTTACAAGCTGAAGAAAAAGAACATAATGTTATTTTTGAGGAGAAACGCCCATCAGATGCTGCGATTCTTCCACCTGTGATTATTGAGCGACCCAAGATTAACCCAGAGAGGCCACCACTACTGCTGCCTCCCATACAAGCTATACTCCCAGAGATCAGTAACCTTAAACCAGTGAAAATAACACCACTAATGAGCTGGGGCTGTGAGGAAGATGTCCAGGTGCAACACCAAAAACAAACATCCTCTCAGCTGCTTCACTTCCTCAGAGCAAAAACTAAAAACATGGGTGCACTAGAGGTCACCGTCATGGAGTGTAGTATGTGCACTTCAAGTTTGCCACAGGGGCCTACCATCAAAACACAAAGCTACCAATTCAGACATGTTGTGACTGATGATCTGATCAATGCACTAGCTCCGAAAACATTATGTGCAGACGTTGAAAACCAAGCCCCAGTCTTCAGAGTTAAAAGAGTGGAATCGAGTGGCTCTCTGACCTACACTTGTGTGATTGCAACAAAGACTGAATTGTGGGATATTGGAGACATCTTCACAGAGGTGGGACACGGAGAGCCTCAAGCTTACTCGTTGGATAATATAGACAGGCCAAAGACAACAGCTCAAGAGGACTCCTGTCTAAACAACCAGCGGAAAACACAAACTCTGCAATGCACAGAACCTGAAGAGGCGAGCCATTATGCTGATGCAAAAAGGCCAGCGATTAACGCCATTACCATTCCAGATTTCCAGATCCGAAGGTTTGAAGAGACTGAAGTTGTGGTGTCTCATATTGTCAGCCCAGGCAACTTTTACGTACAACACGCAGACTCCATCATGAAGCTGCAGGCCCTTTTCGCAGAGTAAGTCGTTCAGCATGGGTTCTAATCTTTTGTCTGCTTTTTCTAAGCTTTTCTTAACCCTCACTGATTCCCTGATCACATTAACAGAACGTATAGAGCCACTTCTCCTTTCTTGTTCATTACTGCTTTCTTTGTAGATTTTTTTTCCTTTTTTTTTTTTAATAATCCACATGTTTCTGGTTGTCATTATGTTTTTTGTTTTTTTTCTCATTTGCAGCAGCTGGAAAGCCAGTAGTTCACATGCCGAGCAGAGCTGCATTCCAGACATTGGAACTAAAGTAATGGGTTGGTTCCCTAAGCAAGAACAATGGTGCAGGGCTCAGGTGACGAAGATATGCGGAGTAAGTGGAGGTGCGTCCAGTTTTGTGTTGGAATGGTTTTTGCAAATGCATACCTCTAGATGGTAGCAGTGTCACTTTGCTCGCCTGCAGCCACTTGGGAATATTCTTTTTTTTTTAAGCTTAACAATGCCATGCTCTCTGTCTTTTTCGGATGTCAGATAATAATGCCACTGATGGTGCTGGGAGTGGGTCATCCATCAAGTTGGAGGTGAAGAAGCTGGACTACGGGGGGACTGCCTGCCTGTCTCTGTTGAACATCAAAGAGATGACTCCAGAAATGGCCGTCCTACCACTCCAGGCTATCGAGGTCTCGCTGGCAAATGTGAGTGGTTCCCTACTGCTAATGTTTGGCTCCATTATTGTCACATGTATCTAGAGTACCACCAGTGTGCGGAAGGTTAAATTAAAAATGTTTTCTGACCGCAGATTTAGGTTTATTAATGGGACACACTGGATTTAGGGCTGCACACATCTTACAATGTGTCAACTGCGCATGCACACATTGCAATGTGGATGCTGAAATTATATATCATGCAGCCCTACTCTTGATATGATTATTAATGACCCGTTAAAAACATAGTCAGCTACCTAATCCAAGTATCACAATATTAACTTACTTATTAAGTTACTTTTCATCACAGTGCAGTGCAAGATATTCGTTCCAGATGTGAACATGCCATTTGGCACTTTAGTGTTGCCAAGTTAACTTTGAGCAGTCACACTATCAATATAGTTCGCATTAAATTAACTTGGTTAACGTTTGCTGGACCAGAAATTTGAAGCAATTTGTTCATTTCCTACGAACCGTCTTTAGAAGCTGGAAAGCCTCTCGACCGAAGAGTAATCTTGATGAACTGGAAAGTGCATTTAGCATCCTGCTTTGTGATAACTTGCATTGTACTGTGCTGTTGTTTGCCTTCTCTGCTTTTAATATAAAATATTAGTGAAATTCCCCAATGTGAGTATGAGGCCATTGTCTGCGACTCATGTTGTCATGTGGGCTCATGTGCATGGTAGTATATCATTATTTATTATTAAAACATATTATAAAGCTGTAATCCTGCTAACAACCCACATTTTTAATGAATGTAAATGTATGTCGTTTCTATAACTGTAACGGAACATAGTTGCCTTTTTTTGGTATCCTATTTATGTAACGCAGTTCCATGTTTTCTGTCACTCGGCATGTAGATTATCAATTCAATTCAATGTGGCTTTATTTGCATGAATCTTTCAGAAAAAAATGTTGCCAAAGCATCAAAATAGAAAAGTACACAATAATATTAAAATGAATATTAAAACAACATTATAACAATATTGCAGATATCCCTCTCAGATTTGCATACATGACAAAGGTTAAAATACTGTGCTCTGCTGTGAGAGTGTAGACTCACACACAGTATTGGCGTAAGTCCACACGATTAGTCACAGCCTTATCTATTGGGCAAAGGAAATAAATTATCTCAGTTCACGCTATTTATTGTTTGTTTCCTTACCCCTAGGTGACGCCTGTGTATGGGAGCGATTGGTCTGAGGAGGCAGTGGGCTGGTTCAAAGCAATGGTGCACAACAGAACGCTCTATGCCAGACTTTACCCACAGGGGCCCAAAGTTACAGTCGAGCTGTTCCTGGAAAAGGGAAAGCTCGGAGCCATGAGGTACTTTTTAGGAAACAATCAGTTAATTGTGAATTATAAATTAAGAATTTACAGCAAGCATACCCCTTTGTTTTATTTTATCTGCTAAATTTGTTCAAATTATATGTTTTGTTGCATTAAGCCTAACCCAATATCTTAACTGTGCAATGGTATTATCTAAATTTCAGGAGGGGGGCACCATTGTCTTTGAGACTGGCCCAGAACGGACATGCAAAACATAACAAACTGAAGAATAGTAGTCTCAAGGGAAGAAGTAAGTTGAATTGTGGTTGTTTACACAAATTTGTTCATCTACAGTAGGTGGCAGTGTAGCCTGTGTATGACCAGAGCACCACTCATTTTCACTCCAGACCTTGTATTTTGCTTTTTTTAGGCATAATTCAACTAAAAACGAGGAAACAGGAGGCCGAGTGGGAGAAATACCTCATCTCATGCTTTACTCACAGTAAGAAGTAATTCAGAGATAGGGAATGTTTCTAGTTTAGTTTATGTCATTTTGTGTGGCATGTCTTGACAGCCAATGGACCATGTCCAATGTAAATACAAATGGCAGACCTGCCATGAAACACTAATCTAAACACTAAAACATTCAATGATTCTTAAATTGGAGATAAATAATCCAGTTGACCAACTGTGCGCAAGTAAACATACAGTGGACTTTCAGGATACACAGTGACAAACTGCTCTGATTTGCACTTTGCAGTACAATGATAAATCAAGGAGATTTAAATATAATGTAATATCAGTGAACATTGAACTAAGACTGAAGGCATTGGTTGGATTACTACACACTAAGTAGCTAATATCAGCTTTCTTGTTCTTCTTTTATGTGTTACATTGCAATTCATAAAGTCAAAGCTATGTCTAGTGATTGTGAGTGTAACGCTAATGTTGTATGTCTGTAACAACATTGAAACTAAAGATTTTTTTTTTTTTTTACATACATTTGACTATTGTCTTTGAAGCATTGCTAGAAAAGTTTAACAAAAAAGTATAACTCTTTTTTTTAAAACATGTTTATGATGTGTGGGGACATGAAAAACCTAATTGTATTATTTAAATGTTTGATTTAGAACATTTCTCTTTGTACTTAATACTTTCATTAACACTAGAATTTCCTTAAAACAATGAGACTCAAACCCTGGTTTTCCTGCTACTAGACGCTGCCAGTTCAGTATAGTTACCTGCCCTCTATTAAGTGATACTTCATTTGTCTGTGTGCCACGTACAGTAGGTCTGTTATTTCATTTTCCTTTTAATAATCATTAGAGCCATGTTGCCTTAGTTGATATTGAGTACTTGTTCAATGGCAGATCTATTATTTTGAATTTACAGTATACTATATTTCTTTACTTTCATAATAAACTGTTATCTACAACTGTATGCTCCATGTCTCTGTATTGTAGATTACCATATCTTCCATAGAGGGAATATAAATGAAGTTCAGTTCATTCAAAAAATGACCAGGCCACCCAAGCCCTCCCACTACATTTGTCATAAGTGACGCAGTAAAGCTCGTGGCATAGTGAACGGCTGTAGATCATCTGATAGAACATGACAAATGACCACATTGTTTTCACTTGCATTTGCAGTTTGTTGCTACTGTAAATTATTGTTTCTACTGTTAGAGGGAGGAGTTTGCCCAGAACAAAATGTGCAATCTCAGTTGATAATAGCAAAAGGCAAATCCTCAGTTTGTTCAGATGCTGTAGCATAGATCTTTTATAAGCATACAAAAGTCATAACTGGGTTGTAAGCTTTAATGCCTGGATATTTATTATGAAGAAATGTGTGCCCACAAAAGGATATCAAATCAATGGAAGGAAATTTTATGCAAAAGTCAGTATTACTCAAAGGAGTTTAAGCCAAGTTAAGGAGTTACCATGCTAAAACATCAGTAAATACACGTAGTTTCATGTTTATAATTTAAATATATTTGCTTAATTTACAGTATAGCACCATTTACAGCATTTTATGACATGGTTAAGTTACAAAAATCTGCTTGAACAAATGAGATGAAATTTAAAGCATGTGTATAAATTTGGCTTTCATTTTTCTACTACATTAGTATTTTGGATATGTATTCTCAGGATGAATCTGCAAACCTGTCAGTGACTGTGCTCTCAATGACAGCTTGTCAGGTCAAAAGCTTCCTTCACTTCCCTGCCCTGCCAAGCACGATAAATAATGTGGCAGGCTGAGGCCTTTTGTGTCCACACAGATTCCTTCTTTTGCCCGGGGTAGGCGGAAGTCGAGGCGTTTGATCTGAATTGTAAAGAGTCTTGTTGCAGCCCAATAAAGGGCGCCATTGTATGTAAATAGTTTATATAAGAGCATATGACTGCTACGGTGCAGGGCACTGGCTAGTGGCAGAGGAATGATTAGCATTTTCCAAACGCATGGTTCTCAATCCAGCCTTCTGGCTTGCTTAAAAATACAATATTTTAATTAATTTCTTCTTTGTACACATTTTTGTGTACCATCACAGCTGAAGGTAAAATGTTCTCTCATTCAATTCTGTTTTATACTAACATTCAGTGTGCAATGAGGGCAGATTTTGTGTGTGATGGCTGACATGCCCCATTTCCCCGACTCGACAAATACAATATTACCATTTCTAGTAATATCATTTGAATAAATAGGCTTTTTAAGTGTGATCATTAAAAAATGTTATAAGGTAAACTTGGTGAATTCTGTAGCCTTTCTTACAAACAATAGAGGTCTCTCAGTTGCCTAAAAAAAAAAAAATCTCATAATGAGATGGATGTTTTGCTTGTTCCTTGGAGAAATGTGCTGGCAGTCTATCAGTCTGGCAGTCTGTCAGTCTGTCTGCAACTGGGCTGTAGGTCAGTTTGGGAGTACAGTATTAATACAGGGTGAGCAAATCACGTGGCGAGGCGAATGTTTCGCAATTGGCTTCGCCCTGTTGCGTCTTGTGACGGTGCGCGACGGTAGGCCATCACCCCTGCTCTTATACGGCCAACTTGCCACTGGGCAATTCTTTTCTGCTGTTCCTCACTCTGCCAGCTTGATGCTCAGGCCAAACCTCAAGATGGTCATCTTTGGACCCGGCGCTGCTTACGCCGCTTGCACCGCTGGCTGAGCCTGGTAAACCTCTTAAAACTATTGTTACAACAGTTAGACTTACTACTAAATTGATAAATTCGGACGACAACAAGTACAACGTTTTTTAAACTGATAATCCGTTGCTACAAATACTACTTTTGCTAAATGTGAAGCGTTAGAAGTACATGTTTTTTAGGAAAGTGGGTCTTTTTTATTTTTCCTGAGACATTTTGATTAAGTTTCCTTAAATCCGGTTATACATTATAATTTGGCTTTAACAGTGGACCTTAAGCTAGAGATATAGCTTAGCCTTTATCCATGTAACCTTAACTGAAAATGTAACCATTCTTTTTTCCAGACCTGGAGTCGAAAATGAACTGGGGGTCCTTTTATGCCGTGATCAGCGGCGTAAACAGGCACTCTACCGGCATCGGACGCGTTTGGCTCTCCGTCATCTTCATCTTCCGTATCCTGGTCCTGGTGGTCGCTGCTGAGAGCGTTTGGGGAGATGAGAAGTCCGGCTTCATCTGCAACACCCAGCAGCCCGGCTGCAACAGCGTCTGTTACGACCAGTTCTTCCCCATCTCGCACATCCGCCTGTGGGCGCTCCAGCTCATCCTGGTCTCCACCCCTGCCCTGCTGGTGGCCATGCATGTGGCCCACCGACGCCACATCGACAAGAAGATCCTGAAGAGGACGGGCCGCAGCAGTCCCAAGGAGCTGGAAAACATAAAGAACCAGAAGTTTCAGATCACCGGAGCATTGTGGTGGACATACATGATCAGTATCATCTTCAGAATCATCTTCGAGGTGGCTTTTCTCTACATTTTCTACTTGATCTATCCTGGCTTTAAGATGGTGCGTTTGGTGAAGTGTGACTCGTACCCATGCCCCAACACAGTGGACTGTTTTGTCTCCAGACCGACAGAAAAGACCATATTCACTGTGTTCATGCTGGCAGTGTCTGGGGTGTGTGTGCTGCTTAACCTGGCTGAGGTGGTATACCTCATCGCCAGGGCCTGTAAACGGTGCTGCCGAGGCTCCGAGGAAGAGGACAAAGTAGCTTGGATAAGTCAAAGATTGTCTACTTATAGGCAAAATGAAATCAATCAGCTGATAGCAGACCATTCTCTCAAGTCTAAGTTCACTGTGACCAAAAAGAGCCCAACTGAGAAGGCTGAAAGGTGTTCTGCTTTCTGAAACTCTGCCTCTCCTGTTCCCTTTAAACTAATCAACAGCAATCACACATGTCCATGGATCATGTTGCTCTGCATTAATGTCACATGTTCTGTAAATACACATTCAAAGCAACTATTTATACATAATTCAGTCAATCGCTTATTGATTCATTGTTTTTTTCTTTGTTCTTGGTCTTACTGACACAAGTGGTAGATGCTGTTGGAACTTGTCTAAACTATTTGGAGCCAGTAGTGAAGGTAAAGGACCATACCAGTGTTTTAGACCATGATGACTTTTGTCTCAACAATTTTCCAAAGCTCATTTTAGTGGTTTTCCTTTGATTACATTGTGAGAAGCAACTTGGTGCAAAGTATCTTGAGCTGGAGGAGCCATGCCTGTGTGAGCATCAAACCTTCATAATTATTTGTCAAAGTTGTGTCATTATTGCTTGATAATATGGTTCAAACTATAGATTTGTT
Organism: Anoplopoma fimbria; assembly: GCF_027596085.1. Taxonomy (NCBI): domain Eukaryota; kingdom Metazoa; phylum Chordata; class Actinopteri; order Perciformes; family Anoplopomatidae; genus Anoplopoma; species Anoplopoma fimbria. The sequence goes on along the minus strand of NC_072452.1, from coordinate 9,919,243 downwards.
CTAATCCTACAGAGTCCTACACAGTTGTATTTACAAGCTATGATGTTTGGAAATCATGCCCATCAAGCAAACACTGATTTGAAAAAGTTTTTTTTTAATTTGGCATAAAAGGTGTCTGTTTGGTAGAGAACTTGATTCTTGTATGACAATTTCTCACCAGCACATGAATGCACTGACCACCACACTTTTCATATTCAGTGTCATTAATCATTATTTCAGTTGCTTCATCACGCAACAATGATGTAGTTTTGACACAGAAAAGCAAACGGGCAGCTGTCCGAAAGGCACAAAAACATTAAAGAATAAGAAAATCTACTTTTTAGAATATGCTTAGTAGTAGTATGCATGATTTCTGATGATTCGGCCAAAATGTGCAAAACACAAGTGTGGTCCTTCAAAGGTGCAAAGAAAATGCTGGATAGAAAGCAAACTTTTTATTTACATCATGTTAATATGTACCATATTTAATTCCAGTCTGAGTCAAAGCAAGGAACTGGAAAGGGCAGTTATGGGAGTAAATGCCATTACATTTCAGTAATAGCCCTTAAAGCCAACAGTGGTATGTAGATTTAATCAGACAGTTTTAGTTATCAAACTTTGCAACGCCAACAGCTGTCAAGTGTTATTTGACAAATATAGATTTGAAGATAAGTATTCTTTTAGGGCCTTTTAGGTCATGACAAAATTATAACAATAACGTGAATCCAAAAGAATATGGCCAAAAAACAGTGCGGTGAAATCTCCTTCGTCTGTTCATTTCACCATAACTGTTGGTGACTGTAGGGTTTTCACAGACTCATGTAATCCAAACATTTCAAATAACTCTAGGAAGTCCAAAAGTCTGAATTTGATGAAAAAAGATGGATGTAATCATTTCCAAAATACACAACATCAAAGAAATATGCTTCAGTCCATATTTGTCGGCGTTAGCCTCTCAAAAACTATTTTCTCTGCGCTCAAAATAAAATGTACTCTCCTGCTTGCCGCAGTGCACACAAAGAAAAGCTCACCCTGACAACATCTGCTACACATTCATAAATAAAATAATGATTTAAGATAATGATTGTGCTCTTCTGCCTTAACGATGCAGTTCAAACACTTTTTTAACTGGTAAATAGGAGCTCTGCTGGGTAAAGCATAATTCTGAATTTAGCCGCAGACCTCAGTGATATATTAAGAAGTCTGTTTTGTCAGGTTATAAACATTATCAGTGTCTGATAACCAATATTGATAAATTATATGAAAGAAGTACGGTAAGTCAGTAACATATTCTCAGCAACACATAGTTCACAGTATGCTTCATTTCTACAGCCAGGAGAAATAACAGCATTATGAAACTGAGAAAATCACGACTAAAACATTGACTACGATTTGATTAAAATTTTAACTTGGTTCCAAAGAGAATAAAATTTGACTTTACACAAACTACTATTTAGCTACAAGTAAGCAACTCAGACTAAAACTAAATTTAAAATGTTGTCAAAATGAACACTGCAGCTTTAATTATTATCGAACTTAGGATAGTGCTATGGAAATATTATAACAGATGGTGCCAGAAAACCAAGGACAGTTTTAAATTACTGTTCAGATGTGGAAAGCTGTCATTGGATATTATGATTCAACAAAGGATGTAAAATGAAATTAATTTTGGAAAACACACATTTTACACAAATATATCTTTACTTCTGACCTATTAATAATGTTAACACAACAGTTGTCAGAAGGGTGGACAGAGGAAAATCTCAGTACTGTATGTATGTCTTTGTATCTGTTTGTATTCAATTAGAAAGTAATGCCTACTTACTTGTAGCTTTTGTTTGAGGTGGTCTTTTTTTTGTTTATAAAAAATGTCTGAGGTTGACCTACTTTTTAACAGAGACAGTTGCCCGTTGATTCTTTAAAGTTACCCTGTTTAATATTATTCACTATCTCTCTGGTCCTGAAGATGTCATGTCCCATACGCTGGTATCTGTTTATACAACTGTTCTATTATACAGTTATTTACATTGAAGGGCATACAAAAACCCTGATGTCGATATTTATGACTAAATGTACATATATGCATTTACACACAGGTAAACAACCCAGATAATGTATAATTAGGGTTGAAACTATATGTGTATATTATGTAATATACTGAAATAAACTGCCTGATAATTTGATGTTATTTAAAATTTCATTTAACATTTGAGTTTCTTTCAAAATGTTGAACTAAATGGGTAAAATAGTGACATATGTCAAAGGACAGTAACCTTAGAAGTTATATAAAAAGTGTTTTTACATTTAAATACTTAGATCCCGGCTCTCATTTCATTACTGATATGTTGAAACAGAACTTTCTTTTCCTTCCTGTCACTTCCTTGTAACTTGAGGATGCAAATGGCTACTCATCTCCAATCATGCCCCCCATGATAGGAGAGACCCTGGTGCTATATTTAGACCACTTGTGGCCAGACAGACTTAGCGGTCACCATCATTGGCCAGCTGCCCTGTCACTCACTGTAATAGGGGAGTAGAGGGGCTTTGACAGTTTACATTAGAGTGTACCCTGTGCCAAATTTAACCCCAGAGAGGAGGGGCTGTTTGATGGAGGGCAGGCTGGATATGGCTGAGAGTGTGTCCAGCAGGTTACGGGTGTGTTGTGGTCAGAGGGAGACCCCGAGGCCTGGATCCTGGTTCCTGCCTTACTGTATTTGAAAACAGAAGTCTGAGTCGGTGGGTTTGTCGGTGTGGAACAGAGGTTGTGGCCGGCAGAAGTCCACTTTTCCTGTCCATTCAAGGGCATCGCTGGGGGCCCAAAGATCAGTGTTGCGCTGAGGCCTGTCAGCGAAGCAGGCAGCCTCATGGACCCTCTGAGACGTGTAGGGCTGCACTGCAGGGGATGCATAAGCTGACAAGGTGGGTTTATCCAGTAAATGTGACTTCTCTGTGATTGTTTGTAAAGTAAAACCTTTGTGGACTGAAGTACTTTCAGCAGTTAAAGTTTAGACACCTTACTCAGGGTAGATGTTGTGACCAAAGGCTGTTGTTTGTTCCCTTTTTAGGGAACACAATATTAGGAGTTGAACATACTTATATAATCTTTTCTAATGTTCTTCATATTATAATCTTTGTGTTGGCGATTACATAGTCTGAGCGGTTTGATATTGAAAGCATACTTTTGTTTAAAATTGCAACCCAGTCTACAGTAGTTAAAATACAAGCTAGATTTCTTAGTGGTGGCTACCTAAACATAATTTAACTTGCCGCATTTCAGCAGTAATCAAAATAAATCATCCGTTTTATACTATGTATGCTGAATGTGCTGTTCTGCTACTGTACAGTACTGCCATCAGAAATAGAATATATACAGTATATATACAGTATATATATATATAAAATGATGTGTTACAGGAGCTGATGGTACGGAAATGACTCAACTGTTTCTAATTCACATTTCTGACCAATCTGCCTGGAGTTTGCTTTCACCTTGTGTGTGGATCATGTTGCTGTGGCCTGAGCCTTGAAGGCCGGGAGCCACAGAATCATGACTGGAAAGTGCCTCCCCCCCCTGTCCGCACTTGCCAAATATATACCCTCCTAAAGTAAATATAATCCTGTCTGTGTCCACGTGGGAAAGACCACTACCTGCTCAGCAGCAGAGTCCCCTCAGTTGTACACTCGGATAGCAGCTTGGCTCCTTAGAGACTGGTTTGGTCTGAGCTCTGCTGAACTTGGTAAGACGTTTTAGAGAACTTGTAGTCATGAGGAAGACTTACTAACGCTAACTTTAACCCCTGGATTAGTATAATTCCATGAGTCACAAATCAAAGCGAGAAACTATTTTAAACTTTTTTTTTTTTGTATCTCCAGTCCCAGATCTGAGCTCACACAGCCATGGGGGACTGGAACCTGCTGGGAAAGCTACTAGAAAAAGCCCAGGAGCACTCCACTGTGGTGGGGAAGGTGTGGCTCACCGTCCTGTTCATCTTCCGCATCCTGATCCTGAGCGCTGCGACAGAGAAGGTGTGGGGCGACGAGCAGTCGGGCTTCACCTGCGACACCAAGCAGCCAGGTTGTGAGAACGTGTGCTATGACATCACTTTCCCCATCTCCCATGTACGCTTTTGGGTGCTGCAGATCATCTTTGTGTCCACGCCTACGTTGATCTACCTGGGACACATCCTCCACCTGGTGCGGATGGAGGACAAGCACAATGAGAAAGACAAGCAGAGGGAACTTGCACAGCATTCAGACAAGAAGGCCCTTATTGTGGATGGTAAGCACAAGAAGGCTCTGGTGAGGGACAATAAGGGTCGAGTGCGCCTGCAGGGGGAGCTCTTGCGCACATATGTATTTAATGTGGTCTTTAAAACCCTGTTTGAGGTGGGCTTCATCGTGGCTCAGTATCTCTTGTATGGCTTTAAGCTGAAGCCAATGTACACATGTGACAGGAAGCCCTGCCCCAACATGGTAAACTGCTACATATCCCGTCCCACAGAGAAAACCATTTTCATCATCTTCATGTTGGGAGTGGCTAGTGTGTCTCTGCTCCTCAACCTGGTAGAGATGTACCACCTGGGCTTCACCAAGTGTCGCCAGGGATTCACCTTCAGGAGACGTAATCGGTCCCCTGTGAGTCTCCCCAAGGAGCCCAACGAGGCCGCGGTGCCCTATGCGCCGAGTTATGACGACTACTTCCACCAAGTCCAGCCAGCCTACCCGCCGGTACCCAGCTACAACCTCTCCCCTCTGTCTGAGGGCACAGACTCGTCCTTCCAACCCTACCACAGCAAGGCGGCCTACAAACAGAATAAGGACAACTTGGCGGTGGAAAGGAGCAGCAGCAAGCCAGAAGAATGTGACCTGAAAGGAAAGAGGGGAGCGGGATCAGCCCCTGGGTCACCTACGCAGGCCAGGCCGGGCCGCAGTGCCAAACACAGCAACAGCAAGACTAGAATAGACGATCTGCAGATATGAGGAGGTTTATGTTTCTCTGCGGGCGTCTTAAATTGCTGGGAGGGGGCCATATGTTGTTTGGAAGCATTCGCACATGCTGAACTGACTCCCCTCTTTAAGATGGCACAAGTTTGACTCATTCCAACTCAGAGGGGATTGACATTCACAGGGCACACATAGAGGCTGCAGTAGTACAGTAGGACTGTGGGTCAATAATCACATTTCTAATGAGCTTATACATGAATGTGAATGAACCTGCACTTCTGTTTATAAAGTTGTCCAAACTTTGGGAATAGAATCCAGGACAGAAACTTCTTCAGCGCTGCTTGACCTCATTTGAGGGAATCAGATTAGGCGAATAGTTAAATTGAATTTCCTTTAACTGTTTTAAATTCACCATTTAGCATAGTTCACTTGCTTAGACTTGAAGTGAAAAGTTGTGCAATACCTGACAACACATTGGACACTAGAAACACTGCACCTAATTCCAGGACGTGCCTCAGAAATAAATTGCACTGGTCTCAGGAGTTCTCACATTTGTACTGCCTCTTTTATTGCAACAGCCAGCAAGTACATAATTCTAAGCACATTGTTATGTTAATCCTTGTTTAAAGCTGTGTTTGTGCCTTTTGTTTTCTTTAAAGCAGTTGGTGACAACCATATTTGTAAAACTGCTTTGAATAAATGTGTCTTAAATTTGCAAAGTAAGCAGTGTGTTTATGATCTCAAATCTTTATCAGCAAAATGACAAATCATTTCACTGGTACACAAGTTGCAACTCTTATTTCATGTTTCTCAAAAAAAACCATCACCTCAGGATAAGAAACAAAGATATTGGTAATATTTAGATTCAGTTGCTTCAACATATATATAGTAGCTCTGCCTCTGAATCTTTTTTTCAGTTTTGAACACAGAATCTCTGAAATTAGAATCGACCAGGTGTACTTTGAGTCATCAGTATCCACCCACAAACATTTCAGCCTGTTCAAAACTGACGTGCTTGAGCGGGAATAAACATGTCCTGTCTTTGCTATGTGTGTATCCAACACATGCACATCACACTCGTCTGTGCCGGGAAAACACAGCACACAGGCACCCCTGGTATGGAAACCTTGAAATTTATGACATAGCATATTCATGACGTGGAAGCTGTCTCATACCTTTTGACTAGTACATTCATCATTCGTCAGTGCCTAATGTGTCAAGGGAAGAACAAATATCATTTTTACTTAACTTGTACTGAAAAATAAATGACTCTCTAGCTGAAGTTTAAAGATGTTTTGAGATATGTTTGAGTGTAGTCTTGGAATACTATTTTGTACTTTAGTGTGTTCTGGTGCCAGAACAACATATTTCAGATCTCACAGACCAAACTGTTGGGAGTGTTATTTGTAATGTATAGCCTCATAAATCAGTTAGTCAACCAAAATAGTCTCTAATGTCACATCTATTGTAACAAACTAGAATAAAACACCATTGTTCCCTAAAGTTATTTAAAAAAAATACATCATCTCAAGATGTAAAAAAGTGATCATCTTTGAGAAAAAGGATTATGAAATGTTGACGGATGAATTGATATGAGTTATGAGTATAGCTGGACACCCAGCACTTTGAAATAAAATCCTTCTAGTGTAAGGCCAGCATTTGAAATTGTAGTTGCATCAGAGCATTGTAATATAAAGTATTCTGTTTTGACTGAATCACGTAATGAAAGTATGTGATATGTTAGCATTACATGAGGTAGTTTTTTGTATGAAACTGCCATGATTTTGATCAATGGTGGCTTTTTTATTACGCAGCTCTGCAAGTGAAATTAATAGCAGCATCCTCACCTCTGACACTCACGACTACACAAGAATGGTGATCTCAATGCAGTTTGGTGGGGAGAGGGGCTGCACATTCTGTTTTCAATATATGCTAGCAGTTTTTTCTTTGTATCCTCCCTGTGATTTTGAAAAAATTGCAACACTCTCCCCAAAATATACAATAAAGTTAGTTAACACTTTTAAAGTGGTTAAATTAATTGTGTAATTAATAAAAGAATATAAGATGTGGTCCCTAATTTAAAAGTTATTATCTTCACAAATTAATAATGTTCACAAAGCTACCAAATCGCACTATTGAAGTGGAATTAACGATTGCCAAATGATAGGAAAAATAACAAAATTATGCATATGATGCTTTTTCTTAAGATGTAGAATAAAGTAAAGAAGGGAGCTGCAGAAGAATATTTGGCCTACTCTCACAGGAAACAAAAGAAATACACACATAACCCTTAGTGAAACATGTTTAGCTTACCTTACTCATTAGAGATAAGGGGCTAATTAGATAGCCCTCCAATTACCTTTCAGTTAAATTAAAAACTCTAATGTGCAAAAAAAGATTATGGCATAATCTTCTTTAAAAAACACATTATACAATTCAAAATTGAATACAGCAAAGTACTGACAAACAAAACACATTTAAAACTCTAAATGTCAGTTATGATTTTATAGTATATGGGGCTTGTCTAAAGGTATATTTAAATATGTAGTGTAATTAATTGTAGCCTAATCAAGAGAGACCAGACTGATGATACTTTTAAAATCAGCAGATCTTCAACCTGGAAAACCTGGACAATATTTATATACTGCATTTCTATACTTTTTATATACTGTAAATATTATTTAACGTTTTATGAAGTTGTTTCATCAGTGCTGAAGCCAGTTATTATCTTTTCAAAAAGCACCTGAGCAGAGTTACGTGGGAAATAACAACACAGACTATTACAATAAAGCGGCACCTTGGTTATGTTTAATGTTGGATATAAATGCATGAGCCCACATGACTTATTCTATAACTTCATTCTATTACATTCCCTGCGGTGTGGTGCTTCACATTATCTTCAACTAGTTCTACTACAGTGCTCTGCTGCCCTCTCTCTTCACTTTTACTTAAACACTGACATGCTGCTCATCGGAGGGTTGTGTCTGCTGTGCACGCAATCTGCTGTGCAAAGAAAAGCCATGACACAGAGACACTTTAGTTTTTTGTCATGCAGATACTGGTACATAACTGGGTATAAACAGGTGATCATTTATTATGATGCATTCCTGTTTTATCTGTCTATCTTTTTTAATTAGGACATTATAATTCAAAGAGTCTAGACTGAATGTGGAATTCATTTAAGGATTAGCGAGCCCACAAAATAAAATCATCAAGATGTTGTAGTGTTTATTTAATTCCTGACTCAAGTAAGTTCGACACTCTCTTGCCTGTTCATTTTTTACCACACTCACACTATACACCCAACCTGCTAATGTGTGATAAATGACAAAGAGCCAGAAGCAAAGCCTGCCCTTCCACCAACTTTGTGTTGCTGCAAGGGTAAGCTTTAGATATATCAGCCAAAAGGCAAACGAGGCTTCTGATGTTTGCTGACTGAATCAGTCTGATTGCTTGCAGGCCTGTCACCTCATCACCAACACCAGCCTAGTAAAACTCTATGCAGACTGCACAGCTCCAACAGCAAACTGCAACACCAGAGAGCTGTTGTAAAGAGACTCACAGGGATCAGAGCGAAATTAACAGAAATCAGATGCCAGAATGGTTTCTGAGGCAGAAAACGTAATTGTGGCTCGTCAATCTGCCATTTCTTTATATTCATATTTTTTGTCTGTGGGGCAGGCTGACTGTTTGCTGCCACCATGTGACAGCTGGAACTCTCTGCAGAAGTCAATAAGGTTGCTTAACAAACGTCATCTCAGCAGACCTGATTCTCAAAATACTATATCAGGCTTGAGACAAATCAGGATAATCAATTTTAAAGGTGAACATAAAATGTATTAATGTGAATTCTGCTTTAAAAGAGAATGAATCAGGTAATCAATTTTATTATTTTTTACTGTAGCATTTTGTTATTGCATGTCAGGCGTGTTGCTGCAGTGACAGATAGGTTTGCTTCTGAGATAAACACTATAAAAAAAACTATTTATCTATGACAAAGACAGACATACAGAGACTGTGTACTTGCAAATAAATACTGTTTGTTTGTATCTCTGCACACATATTTTGGTTTACACAACAGATGGAAAGGGAATTCATTGCCTCTTGTGTGCCACAGCTTCTTTATCACGAGCACAAACCTCATTGTAAAAAGTATGGTATGTTGTTTAAAGTGCTATAAAAAGGTCATAGTATCTGTTGTCATAGCCACCATAGTGTTATTATAAGTCAAAGTATAGCATGTCGAAAAAACCATTAAAAAGTAATTGTATAGCATGTGGAAAAAATCATTATAAAGTCTTGTAAAATGTAAAATAAGTCCTAAAAACTCAAAATATAGCATATTAAAATTAGTGAATAAAAAAGTAATACTATAATATGTCAAAAAACATGAAAAAAGTCATAACAATATGTTAAAAAAAGTCTTACTATAGTATGTCAAAATAAATCATAGGATAGCATGAAAAAAGATCCTTGTGAAAATTCGTTGAAAAAACATTCATAGTAAAGTATGTAGAAAAAAGTGATTGAATAGTTTGTCGAAAAAATTCTAAGTCTAAATATAATACGTGGAAATAAGTGATTTTTACCTTCATAAAAGTTAAAAATATAGCATTTAGAAAAAGTGATGAAAAAATTCATTATAGATCATGTCAAAAAAGTCAAACAAATCATCCTTTCATTAAAAAGTCATAGTATAGAAGGTAATAGTCTTACAATACTATTATTTTAATAAACATACTATACTTTTACTTTTTTATGACTTTGTTCGACATTCTACAATATTACTTTTTTATAACCTCCACTACAGACTATACAATTACTTTTTTAAAATGTCATAGTAAACTACGACTACCATTATATGACATTTTTATGACTTTTCTCAACAAACTATATTATGAAATATTTATGACATTTTTCATGACTTTTTTAACATGCTTTAGTATGATTTTTTTCAACATCCTTTACTATGACTTTTTAATGACTTTTTTTAACATACTGTCCTAATACTTTATGATTTTTTTATACAATCGACTGACTATTTCCCTCACACTATTCTATGACTTTTTCGACATACTATACAATGACCTTTTTATGACTTTTCTCAACAAACTACCATGACATTTTTATGACTTTTTTCATGACTATTTTTTCGACATACTATACTATTACTTTTTCGCCATGCAATACAACACTTTATTATGAATTTTTGACATGCTATACTATGACTTTTTTTCACCTTCTATAATATGACTTTTTTTCGACATACTATACTATGACTTTTTTATGACTTTTTTCGACAAGCTATACTATGACTTTTTCATGAATTTTTCGACATACTATAATATCGCTTTTTTCGACATACTATTCTGACTTTTTTCAGCATCCCAAACTATGACTTTTTTCAACATACTATACTATGACTTTTTTATGACTTTTTTCGACATACTATACTACTATTACTTTTTCGACATGCAATGCAACACTTTATTATGAATTTTTGACATGCTATACTATGACTTTTTTTCACCTTCTATAATATTACTTTTTTTCGACATACTATGCGATTACTTTTTTCAACATGCTATACAAGACTTTTTTATGAATTTTTCGACAAGCTATACTATGACTTCTTTATGACTTTTTGACATACTATACGATGACTTTTCATGAATTTTTTCGACATACTATAATATCGCTTTTTTCGACATACTATACTATGACTTTTTTATGACTTTTTTCACCTTCTATAATATTACTTTTTTCGACATGCTACACTATGAATATTCTTATGACTATTTTTTCAACATACTATACTATGACTTTTTTCGGCATCCCAAACTATGATTTTTTCAACATACTATACTTTGACTTTTTTATACTTACTATACTATGACATTATAACATTTGACATACTGATCTATGATTTTTTCCATGACATGACTGAAAAAATGTACAGTATGTGAAAAGAGTTATAAAAAAAACATATTATAGCATGCTCAAAAAATCTAAATATTATAGTACAAAAAGTGTTATAGTATAGTCCATCTTAAAATGTTGTAAAAAAAAGTCATGTTATACAAAATGTTTTTTTTTACCATAGAACAGTATTTCATAAAAATTATTATAGTATAGAGTGCCATACAAATGTCACAGTATAGTATGTCAAAAAAGACACCATACAATTAAATAACATAATTTAGCTGCCGCTTTTAACTTAAACAACTTCCGACAAGTGCATTTAAACATGTGAATACAACCTGAACACAGCAAGAATAATGTAAATTCATCAACTTCAGCAAATATGCTGAACTGATTCAAGAGTTACATTTCACAACCAAAAGAGACAGAGAAAGTTGTTTAATTAAATATTATTTATCGGCCAAGGTGCAGTAGGAACACATACGTTTTCAGTCTGTCATGGAAGATGAGTTGAGTTTCTGCTGTCCTGATGTCCAAAGGGAGCTCCGGTTGCAGCAATAATAATAGTAATAATGAACTTTATTTATATAGCACTTTTTTCAACAAGGTAACAAAAGAGCAGATAAAACAGCAGATAGAATATAACAATAGGTATCATCACCAGGTAGAGTGTTCCACAGTCTGAGGTCTCTAACAACAGCAAGATAGGCTGATGCCTAAAAATCTGAAATGAAAGGATCAAATCCTGGCGTCCCTGTCTCCAAGTTTTCTCCTCAGTAGTGTGGACAACAAATCATAGAACAAACTGCAAAATGTGAGTTTCAGGAGTGGCTGACTGTGAAGTGATTGATTTTTTTTATACCTTGATTGTGCAGAAGAATATGTCATGCTTAAATGTTGTGCGGATGTTTAGTTTTTTCAGAGGTTTTATGCATTTAAGTCAAGTGAAATGTTATGATCAAGGAGCTCAGGCAATGACCTGTGATTGTGGGTTGGATTCTTACGCGGTGCAGTGAATTTTGAGGTCAATTTTTAGGTTCTGACAGGTCTAGCTACTGTATATTATGATATGATATTTTCATGGCATAATATACATTATTTATATCATTTTATTAGATACTATACTATGACATTTTTATACCATTTTTATAGCTTTCATACAATGAAATTTTCATGATATGTTTTTCCATCCCTGTAATTCTCCAGATGTTCCTCCGTGCTTTTCTGCTAGACAGAGACACAAATTAAATCATGGAAGAGACATTCAAATATAAAAAATGTGTTATTGGACACTTTCTAGTTGTTTACAGTGAGTTTTCAGATCCCTTTCTCATTACCTTGATGTCCTTGTCTCAATTCAGTCTACTCTTCCTTCCCCAACACATTGCGTCTTTTTTCCTGAGAAACATCAGAGTAGAGAATGCGCTTCTCAAATTTCAGCTTCAGGAATTTTGGAGTTCTGGACATCAGAGACCATAACATTCTCAGGAAGTGTAATCCAACTGAATGATATCCGAATGTCCATGTCTACTACGGACCATATCCGATAGTTTAATGAATTTGCAAGACGTTCATAACAAAGATAAAGAGGCCACTGAATTTAAAATATGTTGTATGCTTTCAATATTCAACAACATTAAACACTACCCAGCTGATAATGAGAAAAAATATTCTACCTCAGAGCATCAGCAAAGAGAAGATGTTGTCTCAGTTTGTCTGTATAATGTTCCTCTTCTTCTATGATGTCATACACTGACACTGCATATCTTCCAGTGAGTGGCAGATAAAAGCACGTCTGAACATGCAACACAGCTGACAGTTAAAATAAAGATCATACAACAATAATTCAATTTTATAGAATTAATAGTTATATGTACAGTTGACACTGGAAAGTGTATTAGATACTAGATCCAGTTTTACATACTTCAGTAAGGTAGGTGGCGGTATGCACCTTTAAGTTGGCATCGCAATCCACCAAAAAAAGGCAAAGAAGAAGAAGAAGACTACCACACTGGAAAGTTGAGAAGTGCATAATGTTCATGAAAAAATGTACAAATACAAACAGGATCTGGACAAACCTGAAGAGCCGTCCATAGTTCCCACAGACCGTGTAAACTAAGGGAGGGAGAAAATTCGATACAGCATTATTAGATTAGGGTGGCAATATTGTATCAATAAACGGATACCAGGAATCAATCTTTTATTATATAAACTAGCAATATTGCAAAAAGAAGTTAAAGCTTTTGGTAACAATCGCTTTCTGAGTTTTTTTCTGATGTGTTCATGGTTAAAGTAAGTGGGATTGGCATGAAATTGGCCAAAACAAAAATTGTTTAAGTCAGTCTCTCTGCTTGACTGACAAACCTATGTTGCTGCAGTGCTGATTTTGTTAACTAAAACTATGACGATATATTTCCGTCAACCTTTTTTTTCATGACTAAGACGAAACAAAGATTAGACGGCAAAGACATCTTTCAACACTAGCGGTGACAAAAAAGACAAGACTAAAGTGTAGTTTAAAAAACAATAGCATATAAGAAACCTGAATACCACAACATAATGTCATGTCTGATCATTAGTGTACTCTATTCTTAATTGGGAATACAGTACACTACTGGGAATCAATAGTAACAAACATTTAAACATTTTCATGCACAATTTTACATGTCAACATTTTTTTAAATCTGCAATATGTAAACTGAAACGAAAAAGTAACATTTTATTTTTCAAATAAGTTTATTTGAGCAAGTGAACATTCTTATCTTCATCACATAAATTCACTGAGAACATCCTCAAATCTCCAAACATCTGAGTACAAACCGTTCCTTTGAATACAAATTGTTATGCAATAAGTTTCCGATTCAAAGTAACAAAATTTCACTGAGCTTCATCACACACATTGATCATTAAGGACAGGACGTCATGAAATTTCCGCTCCAAAATACAGCACGAAAGTTAAGCACATTATGAGTTTGTATTGAAGTTAAGGGTCATCTTTAAATGTACATATAAGAACTGAAATTTGAGGACAGAATGATCAATTCAGCCCTGCAAATTCTCACAGAATGGATGTAGAGCATTTTGGAATCACATTCTTCATACATAAACATTACAAGCACATACAGTGTGTGTATGTATGTATCCAAAACCCAAGATGTTTTCGTACGCGACAAACTCATAACTGTGAAGGGACTTGTAGCATTTGGCCAAATGGCCGCTTATATCAAAGCCTCTTCAGAATAGGGGCCATCCTCTCCACCACGCCAGGAAATAATACAGTAGTTTCATGCTTTAACCTTGTGTTAAAGCCTAAGCGCAACCAGATCCCCTAACTGTCTGGTTGGTAGGGATGGTACTTTGTTTACTGCTGGAGCCCATGGTGGTTGGGGGGAGGGGGGGGAGCCTGCAGATCCATCCCTGTGTCTGCCCATCTCCTCCAGTCTTACGAGCTGATAAGGACATGCCTTAATCGTGTTTGCCCTTCCCTTTAGGCGCGCCTTCGTTCCAGGCCACATAAACAAACAGAGCCAGAACCACATGCACAGCGAGCACTGCAACGATGGCTGCATAGAAGTAGCTGTCAGAGCTTGACATCTTCATTGAACCTGGAAAAGGGAGGCGGAGATCAGTTAACAGTGATGAAAAGCAGCTGCATTACAGTGTCAAAAGTGACCACATCATCTTTTATGTGAAAATGAATGTCAATGTAAAACTTAATTTAATGGCCATTAGAAAAATAAGACTAGGAGTGTGCGATATGATTATTTTAAGATGAGAATAAAGTGTTTACTATAAGAGAGTATTATATACCGTTTATGCTGTTCTACTTTATCCTTTAATTTCTCCAGTTTTATTAGGTCATTGTGGGCAATATTATAAACCAATGAGTAGGACTGCTGTCAGACTTGGATTAACAGGATTAAGGGATGTCAGTAATTTGGATACCTTAACATTTTGTAATTGGCCACAAATAAGACTCAATCGTCCGGTTAGAATATCTATATATCATTTCTCAATGAAATGTACTTTAACACTACACACTGGTGGACTCTATAGCAACCTTGCAGCTGGTGCCCTTTCATTTTTTTTTGCCCTTGCCCCTCAGAGAGTCTGTCACTCTCACGATATATATATATATATATATATAATTACTTTTTGATCACATAAAAAATAAAAATAAAATGTATTCAAATAAAGTTATCAATGATATGAAATCCATTATTCAGACAATAAAGTTCTGCCTATGAATGTCTTGATTTGATTATGTTCTAATGACAATTTGCATCAACAATGCAGGGACGAATACTGCCAACCATCTCTCTGCCTTACTGTTACTGTTGGAGCCAATAAACTAGCTATATTATGGGGTCGATATTCGTATTTTAGGGCATTCTATGCCTCTTAAAGAGTAAACAAAAGATAGATATGACAGTAAACGAGGGGGGAGAGATTGTTTGTGATCATTTACAGACAGTAATGCCATTATAGTATTTCGACCACAAAGCACTGTTTACTTTAATTTCCATAGTTATGTTAAAAAAATAATAAATATTGTAATTGGCTAAATCCACGATTAGTCAGACTGTTAGGCTTTTATCTGGTACAAAGATGAGACCCGGAATAAGGTGAAGAGGGCAGTTTGTGGGAGCATATCTTTTCATCTTCATCAGTGGAATAAAAGAAACGTTTGAGGTCTGACCTGGCTATGCCGACACAAACAAACTAGTGTTGCAAACCTCACCCTCAAAGAGGTACGCCTTTGTGGCAAAGTAGAGTCCAATGGGCAGCGTCACCATCAGGATAGTGAAGAACAGCAGGGTCTTGAGGGCTGAGACCAGGGAGCTCTCATTTCTGCAGGAGTACAAGACCTGAGAGTCAGTGACCGTAGTGGGTTATATGTGAACCACTCATTTGATTAGATTCAAGTACTAGTACAACGAAATGCAGTTTCACCATCTAACCAGAAGAGTTCATTTTTTTTCTCATTAATGTACACTCAGCAACCCATCTTGACAGAAAAAAACAGAAATGTAGAAATTTTTGCAAATTTATTAAAAAAGAAAAACTGAAATATCACATGGTCATAAGTATTCAGACCCTTTGCTCAGTATTGAGTAGAAGCACCCTTTTGAGCTAGTACAGCCATGAGTCTTCTTGGGAATGATGCAACAAGTTTCTCACACCTGGATTTGGGGATCCTCTGCCATTCTTCCTTGCAGATCCTCTCCAGTTCTGTCAGGTTGGATGGTGAACGTTGGTGGACAGCCATTTTCAGGTCTCTCCAGAGATGCTCAATTGGGTTTAGGTCAGGGCTCTGGCTGGGCCGGTCAAGAATGGTCACAGACTTGTTCCGAAGCCACTCCTTTGTTATTTTAGCTGTGTGCTTCGGGTCATTGTCTTGTTGGAAGGTGAACCTTCGGCCCAGTCTGAGGTCCTGAGCACTCTGGAGGAGGTTTTCTTCCAGGATATCTCTGTACTTGGCCGCATTCATCTTTCCTTCAATTGCAACCAGTCGTCCTGTCCCTGCAGCTGAAAAACACCCCCATAGCATGATGCTGCCACCACCATGTTTCACTGTTGGGATTGTATTGGGCAGGTGATGAGCAGTGCCTGGTTTTCTCCACACATACCGCTTAGAATTAACGCCAAAAAGTTCAATCTTGGTCTCATCAGACCAGAGAATCTTATTTCTCATAGTTTGGGAGTCCTCCATGTGTTTTTTGGCAAACTCTATGCGGGCTTTCATATGTCTTGCACTGAGGAGAGGCTTCCGTCGGGCCACTCTGCCATAAAGCCCCGACTGGTGGAGGGCTGCAGTGATAGTTGACTTTGTGGAACTTTCTCCCATCTCCCTACTGCATCTCTGGAGCTCAGCCACAGTGATCTTTGGGTTCTTCTTTACCTCTCTCACCAAGGCTCTTCTCCCACGATTGCTCAGTTTGGCTGGACGGCCAGGTCTAGGAAGAGTTCTGGTCATCCCATACTTCTTCCATTTAAGGATTATGGAGGCCACTGTGCTCTTAGGAACCTTGAGTGCTGCAGAAATTCTTTTGTAACCTTGGCCAGATCTGTGCCTTGCCACAATTCTGTCTCTGAGCTCCTTGGGCAGTTCCTTCGACCTCATGATTCTCATTTGTTCTGACATGCACTGTGAGCTGTAAGGTCTTATATAGACAGGTGTGTGCCTTTCCTAATCAAGTCCAATCAGTTTAATTAAACACAGCTGGACTCCAATGAAGGAGTAGAACCATCTCAAGGAGGATCAGAAGAAATGGACAGCATGTGAGTTAAATATGAGTGTCACAGCAAAGGGTCTGAATACTTATGACCATGTGATATTTCAGTTTTTCTTTTTTAATAAATTTGCAAAAATTTCTACATTTCTGTTTTTTTCTGTCAAGATGGGTTGCTGAGTGTACATTAATGCGAAAAAAAAAATGAACTTTTTCGATTTTAGCAAATGGCTGCAATGAAACAAAGAGTGAAAAATTTAAAGGGGTCTGAATACTTTCCCCACTGTACCCACTGTATATATATATATATATATATATATATATATATATATATATAGTATAAACAGTATGAACAGTGGATATGAGCTGTGGATATGAGCTGCAGTATATATATATATATACATATATATATATATATATATATATATATATATATATATATATACAGTATATATATACTGTATATATATATACTGATATATATATATATATATATATATATATATATATGCATATCTATATATATATACATATACAGTATATATACAGTATATATATACTATATATATATATACTATATATATATATATATATATATATATATATAATATATATATATATATATATATATATATAGTATAAACAGTAAGGTTTATTCATGTGGGGATGTCCCTTGATTAATGTTGTGTTCAATGATTACACCACATGATATAAAGTATGCTGTAAAGGTGTGCACGTGCTCCTGAAGCAGCCCCGTGCTGTGTGGAAACAGTCGTCACTCCGCAGACAGAGAGGCTAGGCTAACGCGCTGCTAGCTAGGTTAGCTTTGGCTAGGGTTAGCATTAGCTAGCTGCTGGTTTACTGGTTTCTCACCCCCTGTAATAAGCCGGCGGTCCGGCGTCCGAAGCTGCTCCGACAGATCCGTCCATTGCTGGGCTGATCGGAGACGAGGTGGAGATTTAAAACGGGAAATATGCTCGGTTAACGTCGGCGTTGTCCCCGTTTGTGTTTTGTTGACAGCGCAGCTTGAATCCCTACTTCCGCATACGATCACGGGGCTCGTCACATGACCAGCGATGACGCAGGGTAGTCTCGCGAGACCAGACTTAACCGCAACAGTCGAGGCCATAGATTCAGTCATGTCTTTGCAGAAATAAAGGATATTTGGGGATTTAAGTGATTTCTTTAAAATATGGAACTAAGTATCAACTTTCAAGCACTATGTATCTCCTCTGTTTTTGTGTCTTCCAGACTGCAATTTGAAATGTAATTACATTTTATAATCCCACCATAACCGGGTGAACACGTTTTATGTGGTTTATGGTTTATTCCCAAAAGTCACAGCAATACTATATAAATAATATAGTATTCAGATCCTTTTCTTTAAAGCCTAAGAGTAGCAATAGGTTTCAACAAAGTAAAAAATACTCAATTACAAGTAAAGGTCCGGCATTCAACATGTCACCCAAGTAGAAGCAACTAAAAGCACAGACATCGGCTGCTCATTATTATCAGAATTTCCCCTTGAAAAGTTATAATGTTGTAGCCCATATAGCTTTGTTGGATTATTATTAATCCGGCCCATATTTATTATAATAATGCATCATATATTTAAGATTTTCATATATTTTGTCTTTTGTTTTATCTGCAAAGTAACTAGAATAGCTTACAGCATTTAATACACTATTGAATACTACTTAAGTACAGTAGGCCTACAAGAATATAAGTACTTAACCTTTACTCGAGTAACTTTGAATAGATTAAACAGATTATATTCTCATGAAACTGTAGCCTACTACAACCCAGGGAACTACATTTTCTAGACAAGATCAAGCATGGATGTATTTTACTAAAATGGCCCAAAAGGGTTTAAGGCTCTTATAAATTTCTTTTTTCGTTTGTTTCAGTTTCTTTGTTATTTACTTCATATATTAAATTAATGACGGTTTAAAGTAATAGAGGGTGTATGTAGGGCATCTAAATAACTTGTTTACCTGTTGTCCTGCATATATTTTATATTTAGGTTGATTGCATTTCAATATACCTGTGTATAAACCCATTTATTAATTTATTTTTGCACTACATTAGGCTTATATGCATTTAGAAGACTTGAAGTCAGGATCATAAAGCATCTTCTTTGGCCTTTGAGGATGAGAGAAATACAATCTGAATCGAGTCTAGACTATTTTTTTTAGAATAATTGCTTAATGGTATAATTTCCTGTATGTTATCTATTGTGCGGGGTTAAATTAGCCAAAAACACAAGCTTGTCCTGTTCAGGAATTACAACCAGTTTTGATTCATGATATTGTATTACTTTCTAATGTGCTAGCAAATGGTCGAATCAGCATCACATCCCAATTCAGTCAAACTTTGATATGTTTTTTTTTTCCACATTTGTGGGTCTTTTTAAGAAAATTAAAAAATATATATGTTTTTTACAAACGAGGTCAGAAGCTGAACATTTATAGCCATTGTCTTTGAAGTCAAACACACCTTATTCAGCTTTTTAACCTTTTTTAACCCTAACCCTAAAACGTCTTTTTCACAATTCTTTTCTATTCCGATACCAGGTTCCAAAAATAAAAGCAAAGAAATGATGAATGTAAACTTCGTCATTCAAGGATTATTTCTGGACGTCTTCTGTCATGTCATGTGCTTGGGCACCCTATATTCCTGAATAATTAAATCACTATAGACCATTTCCTGTAACAGAGAGTCATTTCGTCCATTTCGTGTCGACTGTGTACATTTAGTGTTGTGTATTGCCGGTGTTTCTGTTTGAAGTCTTGCTTCCTGAGTGTCAAGGAGTGGCACTTTCTGCTCCAGTTGGCTTTGTTCTCACCGGTCCCAAGCTCAGCATGTTCCCCAAAACACATTTCATTTGAAAAGACTCTCAATAGGGAACCAGCCAGAACCCTTAAGAACAATCCAATGATGTGTGTTAAAAATAATCATTTCACTTTCTGTGGCAATTTCACTCAAAGAGCACAGGGTAACAAAAAAAAATCTGCCTTTTTTGTTTTGTTAGACGCTGCACTTTGGAGAAAGACAGTGAACATGGGAGTCGAGTGGACTTTTAACACTAAAAACCAAATACAGGTCCTTTGTTCATCAGTACTGTTTGCAGACACCACGAGTACAGATGGTAATACCTCAATCAATATAATTTCATATTTTATAAATGTGACAATATTTATTGATAGATCAGATCAACAATATATATATATATATATTATGCCTTATGTTTTGTGATTGTACAGAAAAATATCTTTATTTAATAATTTATCAATAATCAATAAAGCTGGCAATAATTCTAAAATAGATTTTTAGTTTAATTTTTTAATTCTTTAATTGTCAATATTTATTATTCCAGTCCTCCCAATACACTGGTCTTTTATTTTCTCAGGAAACAAATGCAATAGCCCCCCAAAAATTCAATAGTTTATCGCTGTGAGCTTTGGGAATAAACCATAAACCACAGAAGACGTGTTCACCCGTTATGGTGGGATTATAAAATTTAATAAAACTGCATCTAAAATTAAAGATTGACAAATGTTTAATTCTCAATGGAATACCAATGTTTATATCTGGTCAAGGGTCTTTTGTTTGCAAGTTCAATACAGTATAAAATTGTCCTTCCTCAAGGAGATTGACCTCTGACCTTCCAGAAAAATTTCCCATGGCTCTCTCTGTCTGGACTCCCCTAGCTATGCCTTTTCATTCCACATGTCACCAGTGCTCTATGTCAAACATGAGGCAGCCCATACTCCACACCACACCTGTTGTTTTGACCAAGTGACAGTGCCAAAGTGTTTTAACTCAAATGGAATGGAAGTTTCCATTCCAAAAAAGAGTACAAATAGAAAACAAAAATAGTTCCATGCTATTCTTACCTTTGTCATTTGTTGCTTTTATAACTGCTGCTTAAAGTGAGAGGATTGTTATTAGCATATATTAGCTTGTGCAAGTGTTAAGGTAACCAAGTATTTATTCAGTTACTGTACTTTATTGTACTATATGTACAATTTTGAGGTACTGGAGTATTCTATTTTATGCTACTTTATACTCCAGCTTGACAAGATTTGAGGGTTATCCAGACTTTTTCTCAGTCAAGACCAGTTGCACCGCGAATATAACCCTCTGTTAAATGTCAATTTTTCATTTTCACACTTCAGTTTTTGTCTGGATTAAACAAACAAGATACGTGTAAATAAGATTTATAGGAACTGGTAGTAGGATTTTGTCTCTTTTAGACAAAGCCAAGATAACTAATGTAATATATAATTTAAAAAAATATATATATTATTCAGTGGATCAAGCACTGAATATATAGCTTATAATATTTTCTTTTGTAATGCAGGAGTGTTACTTGTTATGAAGTATCTTTACATTCATAATGTGTTCATTACTTTCAAGATCTTAGGACTTCTTCCACCGCTGGTATCATGGCAAACTAGAAGTCACTGTCAACAAAGTAGAAAAACTTAAACATTTACATTTCATCTATAATCCCCATTGCTGCATCAGTCTCGAAATAAAGAAATCGGATATAAATAATCACAATAATCCACATTTCCTTCTCTCATTGGCTTCCTTGGACCCACGCCACCTAAAACCTCCTGGTAGCATTGTGACCCACAGCCCATTGGGACATGTAGGAACACATCATATGCATGACCACACAGGCAGTGCTAAACCCGATGCACAAATCCATTAGGAGACTTGCTATTGGGGCAGCAGGCCTACTGTGAGACCCCACTGCTGTAAAATGCAATGATGTGCAAGAGCTGTAGAAATTTCTCTGTACAAAGAGGAGAGCTGCGTCTGGATTCATCCAGCGAGGCGAAAAACCGTCATGGCATGCTGTCGTTGGGCCGTGTAATGCCTCACTCTCCATGCATTGTGGAAATAATCATTATCTATTTGAGAAGGAAAATGAAATAAGTAAAAAGTTAAAGTATGGCTGTTGAGGGAGTATCATGTCCTCAGGCCAGTTTGGACAATAAATTCTCGCTTCCATCACGTGGATGCTGCAAAGAGCACTGCACATCTTTAGTTAACAAAAACAATAAGACAATCCTTGTATCTGACATATGACAACATGATAAGATTTATCATCTGCAATTCCAACACATCCCTGATTAACAGTTAGTATCTATGGTGAGGCTTGGCTGTAGAAAACTTACCTGAGACTTAACGTAGCAACCGAAGCAAATGGAGCTGACGTTACACAGAAACCAGGGAGACGGCAGAGTTCAGTCTCTGCATGGATAGATAACTCTGTCCTTGAACATACCAAAAGAAAAATGTCTCCACAAGCCATTACCCTTCATATCAAATCACAGGCAAAATGACAGACAGGGTGGATAGACTAGACATTTCAACTATTCATCCTGGACTGTGGTTTGTATTTCAGATATATCTATTTAGCAATTTGTTTAGTGTAAACATGCCCAATATTACTTTACAAAGAAACTATATATCTTGGGAATCTAGAATCACAAGCTAGCCAAAATTGGTAGAATTAGTAAGAAATCAAATGTCTTTGCTAAACAAAGTCTGCTTTATATTTTGTGATTCTAACATTATTATTTTTTTATGTCAAAATTGATCAATTTAGTAGCATGAAAAATTCCTTACGGTACTGAATGCTCAATTATAACCACTAGATTCAACAGCTGTCAAAATGACACATTGTGGTTTTAATCGGGGTTATATATCAGACTATATCTGGGACTTGATCTTGGTTTTACTACATGTCGGTTTTTGGACAGATTCAACAAACAAGATATAATCTGTTAATTACTGAGTGCTGGTCCGCAGATCTTTTGTAAACATTTGGAAAGGAGCAGACTACCTCCGTCCCTCTGCTTCCAGTCTTTACGCTAAGCTTAGAGGACTGTCTCCTGGCTGTAGCTTTATAATTAGTGGACA
This sequence comes from Anoplopoma fimbria, assembly GCF_027596085.1. Classification (NCBI taxonomy): domain Eukaryota; kingdom Metazoa; phylum Chordata; class Actinopteri; order Perciformes; family Anoplopomatidae; genus Anoplopoma; species Anoplopoma fimbria. The sequence goes on along the minus strand of NC_072452.1, from coordinate 9,896,228 downwards.
AATACTAGTATTGATTCTGTCATCTTACTCTCTGCAAGAAAGCAAGAAAAGTTTATTTCCCAAAATGTCAAACTATTCCTTGGGAAATAACAGGATAAATAAATACAGGTAAAACGAGCAGTAAAGGGAGAGAATGAAGACTAGAAGGTGAGAGGAAGAGGAAGAATGATGACCCTGCCATTAGTCTATGACTCGTCGGTGTGGTAGAGACGACTGTCATTTTCCCTCGAGCCCCTTTAGCCACTCATCTGTAGCTGACCTTGCACTGGCATGTGGGCTGCTTCTTTCATCCACATCAGAGGCGCTGTCTTGTACGATTGCAAGCGGGATTGAAGTTTTGTGCTATATAGCTTATCTTGATAACTTGATAGCCCCTGATCCATCAAGGATTGAGATTCTATAATCGTCCACTGAGGGTTTTAATTTAGTCAGACATGAGGCAGCCTGTCCAACCTTAGCTAGAGCAAAGCACGGCAGGATAGAAAATAATCTGAAGACTGAGTATTTGTTGTGCTGAACATATTTATGAATCCTATGAATTAGACATGGCGAATGTGTAATCTCTTTAATATTCCAGTAGCAGTGCATCATATCAAGAATGCGTCACATTGACATCTTGGAGCCTCCCTGTGAGGTGAACTGCACTCAGTTAGTTTGCTGGAATGAAGTTGCTGGGAGGCTGTCAGAGCTCATCTCAGCTAGGGTGACATGTTCTCAGGCACTCTTGCACTAACACGTAATTACATCTCTGGCTCCTGATGCGTATCATGTCCCCCAGACATTTAATAAACAAGAAGGCTAGCTGTATTCATCATCTGTTCATCCCGTTTTCAAAATGTCTACAATTCCTAAATTATTCAGGGTCTAAAAGGGGATGCTTGGGGCTTTGATCATTTTAATCTGATAAATTGATTCATGCAACAGTTGAGGCAGTTAAAAGACTGTTTCCTTTGACCAGAAAAATTTACTGAAACTGTGAGAGAATTCAATTTTACAAACAACAAGGCACATGTTTTTCCATTAACCAACAAAGTTCTGTTTCAGACGATTCTTCCCAGAGCTTATTTGTGAGGGAATCATGGCTCAGAAGATAAGCCTGAAGGTGAACCAGCATCATGTTGAATTACAACAAGCTACATTCTCAATGAGAATGAGCCTGAGATATTCATACGCACTCGGGATGAAATATGGAATGCAAACTTCATCTTAGCTTTCACAGAAGCTACAATGTGTTTCCAGATTGCCACCTATTTTCGTTTTAATATTGTCAGTCACTAAAATGATCATAAATGTTTGCATTAAATCCTTGATAATTGAGCCGAGCATTGAATAAAAAGGCTTCAGTTTATTCAGATAAGGGGATACTTTGAAGGAATACAACCAGCCTTTAGAATCTTCCATAATCAATTCTGCATTTAAGAGTGCAGAGACACAGTGGGCAAAGAAAATACATTTATTCTCCTTCCACAATGTTGTTGACATACTGTGCAAATAGGCACTGAGTCACTGTGGTCCACATGATGTACAGATGCTGGGATGTGGAAGTCCCCTGTCCAAATAATAAGCTATCCGGTTTGTAGTGACTGAATCTCTGAATGTTTTGGACAAATACTGACTAGTTACCTCGATATTTTTTCTTGCTTATGAACCAGGTGGTCCGTCTTTAAATTTTTGCAAAGAGAGCGCAGTGTACCGGTGATGAAATTGATTGTTTTTCTCTTAACATGAGGGGATAATGTCTCTGAAATGGTGAAAACGAAAACACGATTACATCCTTATAACTAGAAAATCATAAAAGTCTTATGAAAGGCACTGGGTGAAATATGGCACGAATCCACAATGGGGATCCAAAGAAACATAATCTTAGTTTCCCAGTAAAACATCAAGATTATACATTTATCTCCGCCACATTATTGTTTGTATAAGCCGGCGAAGGCTTACTCTTCAGTCCCTCTGTGGCACACCTGGAGGTCTCCATGAGGAGCAAACGTGGGATGCAAAGAGCAAGAAGAATTGTCTTGTATTCTTTGCGGAAGTTTTGGTTTAGCAGTCCATATATGACAGCGTTGAGGCAGCTGTTGAAGTAGGCCATGAAGTAGCTTGTGACAAAGAGCCACTCAGGTATGTTGGGCGCAACGTTCACTGGGTTTATAGCTACTGCGAGGCCTATGAGGTTCAGTGGAGCCCAGCACACGGCAAACAACACAAACACCATAAACATAGTCAGGAAGTTCCTCACATCACTGGGTTTCAGTTTGGTCCTTTGCTCCGGTTTAACCCGATGTTTCACTTGAATCACCAGCACCCATATCCTCATGTAGCAGTAGGACACCACCAGCAGCGGGATCAGAAAGTGGATGACCACCACTGAGATGGTGTAGTACGAGCTGACCGTCTGGGCGAAGGTGCAGGAGTAGACACGTGGGTCATACTGCAGCGAGCCGACAAAGAAGTTGGGCACCGTGGCGAGTGCGGTGAAGAACCAGGTGAGGCCCACGTAGCAGCAGGTGTTCCTCAGACTGTACAGCCGGTCGTAGTGGAGGCTGTGGCAAATGTAGCAGTACCGGTTGATTGCGATTGCCGTGATGTTGAAGATGGAGCCGATGACGCTCAGGCCCATGATGAAGCCACTTGCCTGGCAGTGTAGGTCACCCATGGTCCAATCATCATGGAAAATGGCGGTCAGGACCAGAGGGTAGGGGTACAAAGCAACCACCAGGTCTGCTACTGACAGACTCACCACAAAGATGTTGCCTGGAGAAACAGAAGGGGTTTAGATAAGAGAACAAAAAAAGGACCCAAACTTTTGAATGAATGAAGCATTAAAGCACTCCCTTTTAACTTTCTGCTCCGGGTTAAAATAAACTGTAAAAGAGCAGCTTCATTGTGCCCTCTGTGGCTCCTTTTGATGAGGCTTTTACCATGTACTCTCCACTGCACTGATGTGGATCCAGGCAGATGCTTTATTGTCACAGTTCTCTCAGTGTTGCAACCCCCATTTGTTCTCACAGTAACAGTTTTAAAAACTATTTATTTACTCTATTTCTATGGAAGGCAATGGGGGTCTGCCGGTCGGTCAGTTTGCCACTTTGGTCCAAACTGAAATAGCCCACCAACCTTTAAGTGGATTTACATGAATTTTGTACAGATGTGCATCGTGTCCAGAGGATGAGTACCACTGAATTTGGTGATCCCCGAACTGCTTTTTGCCCCACCATGTGATTCACGTTTATGGGTTGTAGTAAAAGTCAGTTTTTAATATCTCCAATACTTCGGTTTAGGACAAAATACCTGTCATCACCACCAGCCTCAGCTGTACTGAGGTGGTAAAGGTGTTATTTATCAAACCTGTCTAACATCAGCATGCAACATGTTGGCATTGTCATTGCCAGCAAGCTAGAGCCGCTAGCATGGCTGTAGATTACTAGTCTATTATGTTGTACCACAGAACAGATTTGTTCTATTGACAGGGTTTTATTTGGCAGGTCGATTCCAATAAAAATGCTTCAATCAGGCTGTTCTTGTTTTAAAGCTTTTCTGCGCCAGACAGTTGAGCACATAAAAAACAGGACATGGTTTTAGCGTCTGATTACATCTAAACAAGTTTCCGTTCTCCTGGGGTCTAAACTGATGGTTGTGTGACACTGGATGTCCTTGGAAGAAAATGAATCATAGAAAATGACGTCTGATATTGTTATAGTGCAGCTGCTCTGGGTGGGGGTGGGTTGGGATAAAACAATAAATCAAATTGTAATGTGTAAGATTAAGATGATAGATAACAAGAACATACAGTACAGTGGAGCCACGATGCAATTTAAGTGGTGTTTTGCGTTGACATTGTGCGGTAAAGGGTCTATTGTGTGTGAGCTACACATTTTAAGAGTAAAGATTTGTTATAGAGTGGAGATTTTACCCAAATAAACCCAGCTTTTTCCACCATTAAATACAGTTAAACAAGCTTTTTACGGATAAAACTGTTTTATATGCGTATTCATTTTTATTTATATAATCTCCATGTGAGTAGCATCAAGCAGATAAAAATAAACCAGGCCAAAAAGTTGATAAATACTGCTTTTCATTACCAACTCTGCTGTTTCTCAAGCATCATTACATCACTGGTAAGAATATAAATATTTATGCTATCTGTAAATGATCTGTAAAGGATTATATATAATGTGCCTCATTTTATCAAACATTTTTCATCAGACATTGGGGTGATTCAAGGGTTCATATAACATAACCTACCTTCTGAAGTGGAAATGTGAAGGCGCAAGACTCTCGCTCATTCACACAACAGCTGAATCAACAGTGTTGATTGGCAGATATGATGGGAGTGGATGAAAAACATATGTTGGCCATCAATCCTCTGCTTTCAAAGCTTGTTACAATCCCTTCACCCGAGGGACAGCGGTGCTACAGTATGTCTAATTTGGATTTACTCGCCTGAACTTGATTCATTGAATGTTGTAACAAAGAACATACAACGTCATAATCAGTCATTATATTCCTACCTTCCTAACTGGGGGACTTTTCTGATATGTTTTATTTTAAAAAAGAAAGGCAGATGTTGGTCAGATCTGGCACAGGAATTCAGTGACAGACAATTTCCAAGTGACTAAAACAGCACGAGCCATATCTCAGGCCCAATGAGATAAAAATAAAAGCATTTGCTCTTCCTCCTCGAGTCAGCTCAGTGGACAAATCTGTCAGATTGTATTTGTGACGCTCACAGTGCTCACTGTGTGCATTTGTCATTGTGCAGAGGTTTGATTCCTCGCTGACATCGTGCGGCTCAGTGCTATCTGGCTGGACAGGGCATGCTACAGCTTCATAGCTCTCTCTGGCTGAACTCTCTCACCCCTTTATCATAAAGAGGATGAGGTAAGTGCTAAAACACCGCTGAGAGGATTGCTGTGAAGCAGCCAGATGACTCTCTTTGTTTTGTTGGCACCTATTATTAAAACATTGGCCAAACCATTTCCTCTCGCTGTTTAATTAAACAACTTGGCCGGCCCGATGCTTATCACACCCAAACTCACAACGCTGAAACGATTATTTTTGTGTGTGTAAAACAGCTGAACAACATCGGTATCCTCATGCCTGGATACCAGTCTTGCCTATTGACATCTCTGGGAGCTATTATCAACAACAA